>NW_027371424.1:0-27459 GCF_046119375.1 Phyllobates terribilis
AGAGAGTGAGATGCCAGCTCCTTTCATTCAGTCAGTAGCTTCAAACATTTCTGGTATATGAAAAACGTTTTTCAATGGCAAAAATCAATGAATATTGTAAATGCACAAACAGTAATATCTCCACATTGCAAGGTGCAATTCTGAAATTTTTTGCTTTTTCCTGCTAATCCTAGCATGATAAAGAAGATTCAAAGAGAGTGAGATGCCAGCTCCTTTCATTCAGTCAGTAGCTTCAAACATTTCTGGTATATGAAAAACATGTTTTTCAATGGCAAAAATCAATGAATATTGTAAATGCACAAACAGTAATATCTCCACATTGCACGGTGCAATTCTGAAATTTTTTGCTTTTTCCTGTTAATCCTAGCATGATAAAGAAGATTCAAAGAGAGTGAGATGCCAGCTCCTTTCATTCAGTCAGTAGCTTCAAACATTTCTGGTATATGAAAAACATGTTTTTCAATGGCAAAAATCAATGAATATTGTAAATGCACAAACAGTAATATCTCCACATTGCAAGGTGCAATTCTGAAATTTTTTGCTTTTTCCTGTTAATCCTAGCATGATAAAGAAGATTCAAAGAGAGTGAGATGCCAGCTCATTTCATTCAGTCAGTAGCTTCAAACATTTCTGGTATATGAAAAACATGTTTTTCAATGGCAAAAATCAATGAATATTGTAAATGCACAAACAGTAATATCTCCACATTGCAAGGTGCAATTCTGAAATTTTTTGCTTTTTCCTGCTAATCCTAGCATGATAAAGAAGATTCAAAGAGAGTGAGATGCCAGCTCCTTTCATTCAGTCAGTAGCTTCAAACATTTCTGGACGTTTTTCAATGGCAAAAATCAATGAATATTGTAAATGCACAAACAGTAATATCTCCACATTGCAAGGTGCAATTCTGAAATTTTTTGCTTTTTCCTGTTAATCCTAGCATGATAAAGAAGATTCAAAGAGAGTGAGATGCCAGCTCCTTTCATTCAGTCAGTAGCTTCAAACATTTCTGGACGTTTTTCAATGGCAAAAATCAATGAATATTGTAAATGCACAAACAGTAATATCTCCACATTGCAAGGTGCAATTCTGAAATTTTTTGCTTTTTCCTGCTAATCCTAGCATGATAAAGAAGATTCAAAGAGAGTGAGATGCCAGCTCCTTTCATTCAGTCAGTAGCTTCAAACATTTCTGGTATATGAAAAACATGTTTTTCAATGGCAAAAATCAATGAATATTGTAAATGCACAAACAGTAATATCTCCACATTGCAAGGTGCAATTCTGAAATTTTTTGCTTTTTCCTGCTAATCCTAGCATGATAAAGAAGATTCAAAGAGAGTGAGATGCCAGCTCCTTTCATTCAGTCAGTAGCTTCAAACATTTCTGGTATATGAAAAACATGTTTTTCAATGGCAAAAATCAATGAATATTGTAAATGCACAAACAGTAATATCTCCACATTGCACGGTGCAATTCTGAAATTTTTAGCTTTTTCCTGTTAATCCTAGCATGATAAAGAAGATTCAAAGAGAGTGAGATGCCAGCTCCTTTCATTCAGTCAGTAGCTTCAAACATTTCTGGTATATGAAAAACATGTTTTTCAATGGCAAAAATCAATGAATATTGTAAATGCACAAACAGTAATATCTCCACATTGCAAGGTGCAATTCTGAAATTTTTTGCTTTTTCCTGTTAATCCTAGCATGATAAAGAAGATTCAAAGAGAGTGAGATGCCAGCTCCTTTCATTCAGTCAGTAGCTTCAAACATTTCTGGTATATGAAAAACGTTTTTCAATGGCAAAAATCAATGAATATTGTAAATGCACAAACAGTAATATCTCCACATTGCAAGGTGCAATTCTGAAATTTTTTGCTTTTTCCTGCTAATCCTAGCATGATAAAGAAGATTCAAAGAGAGTGAGATGCCAGCTCCTTTCATTCAGTCAGTAGCTTCAAACATTTCTGGTATATGAAAAACATGTTTTTCAATGGCAAAAATCAATGAATATTGTAAATGCACAAACAGTAATATCTCCACATTGCACGGTGCAATTCTGAAATTTTTAGCTTTTTCCTGTTAATCCTAGCATGATAAAGAAGATTCAAAGAGAGTGAGATGCCAGCTCCTTTCATTCAGTCAGTAGCTTCAAACATTTCTGGTATATGAAAAACATGTTTTTCAATGGCAAAAATCAATGAATATTGTAAATGCACAAACAGTAATATCTCCACATTGCAAGGTGCAATTCTGAAATTTTTTGCTTTTTCCTGTTAATCCTAGCATGATAAAGAAGATTCAAAGAGAGTGAGATGCCAGCTCCTTTCATTCAGTCAGTAGCTTCAAACATTTCTGGTATATGAAAAACATGTTTTTCAATGGCAAAAATCAATGAATATTGTAAATGCACAAACAGTAATATCTCCACATTGCAAGGTGCAATTCTGAAATTTTTTGCTTTTTCCTGCTAATCCTAGCATGATAAAGAAGATTCAAAGAGAGTGAGATGCCAGCTCCTTTCATTCAGTCAGTAGCTTCAAACATTTCTGGACGTTTTTCAATGGCAAAAATCAATGAATATTGTAAATGCACAAACAGTAATATCTCCACATTGCAAGGAGCAATTCTGAAATTTTTTGCTTTTTCCTGTTAATCCTAGCATGATAAAGAAGATTCAAAGAGAGTGAGATGCCAGCTCCTTTCATTCAGTCAGTAGCTTCAAACATTTCTGGACGTTTTTCAATGGCAAAAATCAATGAATATTGTAAATGCACAAACAGTAATATCTCCACATTGCACGGTGCAATTCTGAAATTTTTAGCTTTTTCCTGTTAATCCTAGCATGATAAAGAAGATTCAAAGAGAGTGAGATGCCAGCTCCTTTCATTCAGTCAGTAGCTTCAAACATTTCTGGTATATGAAAAACATGTTTTTCAATGGCAAAAATCAATGAATATTGTAAATGCACAAACAGTAATATCTCCACATTGCAAGGTGCAATTCTGAAATTTTTTGCTTTTTCCTGCTAATCCTAGCATGATAAAGAAGATTCAAAGAGAGTGAGATGCCAGCTCCTTTCATTCAGTCAGTAGCTTCAAACATTTCTGGTATATGAAAAACATGTTTTTCAATGGCAAAAATCAATGAATATTGTAAATGCACAAACAGTAATATCTCCACATTGCACGGTGCAATTCTGAAATTTTTAGCTTTTTCCTGTTAATCCTAGCATGATAAAGAAGATTCAAAGAGAGTGAGATGCCAGCTCCTTTCATTCAGTCAGTAGCTTCAAACATTTCTGGTATATGAAAAACATGTTTTTCAATGGCAAAAATCAATGAATATTGTAAATGCACAAACAGTAATATCTCCACATTGCACGGTGCAATTCTGAAATTTTTAGCTTTTTCCTGTTAATCCTAGCATGATAAAGAAGATTCAAAGAGAGTGAGATGCCAGCTCCTTTCATTCAGTCAGTAGCTTCAAACATTTCTGGTATATGAAAAACATGTTTTTCAATGGCAAAAATCAATGAATATTGTAAATGCACAAACAGTAATATCTCCACATTGCAAGGTGCAATTCTGAAATTTTTTGCTTTTTCCTGCTAATCCTAGCATGATAAAGAAGATTCAAAGAGAGTGAGATGCCAGCTCCTTTCATTCAGTCAGTAGCTTCAAACATTTCTGGTATATGAAAAACATGTTTTTCAATGGCAAAAATCAATGAATATTGTAAATGCACAAACAGTAATATCTCCACATTGCACGGTGCAATTCTGAAATTTTTAGCTTTTTCCTGTTAATCCTAGCATGATAAAGAAGATTCAAAGAGAGTGAGATGCCAGCTCCTTTCATTCAGTCAGTAGCTTCAAACATTTCTGGTATATGAAAAACATGTTTTTCAATGGCAAAAATCAATGAATATTGTAAATGCACAAACAGTAATATCTCCACATTGCAAGGTGCAATTCTGAAATTTTTTGCTTTTTCCTGTTAATCCTAGCATGATAAAGAAGATTCAAAGAGAGTGAGATGCCAGCTCATTTCATTCAGTCAGTAGCTTCAAACATTTCTGGTATATGAAAAACATGTTTTTCAATGGCAAAAATCAATGAATATTGTAAATGCACAAACAGTAATATCTCCACATTGCAAGGTGCAATTCTGAAATTTTTTGCTTTTTCCTGCTAATCCTAGCATGATAAAGAAGATTCAAAGAGAGTGAGATGCCAGCTCCTTTCATTCAGTCAGTAGCTTCAAACATTTCTGGACGTTTTTCAATGGCAAAAATCAATGAATATTGTAAATGCACAAACAGTAATATCTCCACATTGCAAGGTGCAATTCTGAAATTTTTTGCTTTTTCCTGTTAATCCTAGCATGATAAAGAAGATTCAAAGAGAGTGAGATGCCAGCTCCTTTCATTCAGTCAGTAGCTTCAAACATTTCTGGACGTTTTTCAATGGCAAAAATCAATGAATATTGTAAATGCACAAACAGTAATATCTCCACATTGCACGGTGCAATTCTGAAATTTTTAGCTTTTTCCTGTTAATCCTAGCATGATAAAGAAGATTCAAAGAGAGTGAGATGCCAGCTCCTTTCATTCAGTCAGTAGCTTCAAACATTTCTGGTATATGAAAAACATGTTTTTCAATGGCAAAAATCAATGAATATTGTAAATGCACAAACAGTAATATCTCCACATTGCAAGGTGCAATTCTGAAATTTTTTGCTTTTTCCTGCTAATCCTAGCATGATAAAGAAGATTCAAAGAGAGTGAGATGCCAGCTCCTTTCATTCAGTCAGTAGCTTCAAACATTTCTGGTATATGAAAAACATGTTTTTCAATGGCAAAAATCAATGAATATTGTAAATGCACAAACAGTAATATCTCCACATTGCACGGTGCAATTCTGAAATTTTTAGCTTTTTCCTGTTAATCCTAGCATGATAAAGAAGATTCAAAGAGAGTGAGATGCCAGCTCCTTTCATTCAGTCAGTAGCTTCAAACATTTCTGGTATATGAAAAACAGTTTTTCAATGGCAAAAATCAATGAATATTGTAAATGCACAAACAGTAATATCTCCACATTGCAAGGTGCAATTCTGAAATTTTTTGCTTTTTCCTGCTAATCCTAGCATGATAAAGAAGATTCAAAGAGAGTGAGATGCCAGCTCCTTTCATTCAGTCAGTAGCTTCAAACATTTCTGGTATATGAAAAACATGTTTTTCAATGGCAAAAATCAATGAATATTGTAAATGCACAAACAGTAATATCTCCACATTGCAAGGTGCAATTCTGAAATTTTTTGCTTTTTCCTGCTAATCCTAGCATGATAAAGAAGATTCAAAGAGAGTGAGATGCCAGCTCCTTTCATTCAGTCAGTAGCTTCAAACATTTCTGGTATATGAAAAACATGTTTTTCAATGGCAAAAATCAATGAATATTGTAAATGCACAAACAGTAATATCTCCACATTGCACGGTGCAATTCTGAAATTTTTAGCTTTTTCCTGTTAATCCTAGCATGATAAAGAAGATTCAAAGAGAGTGAGATGCCAGCTCCTTTCAGTCAGTAGCTTCAAACATTTCTGGTATATGAAAAACATGTTTTTCAATGGCAAAAATCAATGAATATTGTAAATGCACAAACAGTAATATCTCCACATTGCAAGGTGCAATTCTGAAATTTTTTGCTTTTTCCTGTTAATCCTAGCATGATAAAGAAGATTCAAAGAGAGTGAGATGCCAGCTCCTTTCATTCAGTCAGTAGCTTCAAACATTTCTGGTATATGAAAAACATGTTTTTCAATGGCAAAAATCAATGAATATTGTAAATGCACAAACAGTAATATCTCCACATTGCACGGTGCAATTCTGAAATTTTTAGCTTTTTCCTGTTAATCCTAGCATGATAAAGAAGATTCAAAGAGAGTGAGATGCCAGTTCCTTTCATTCAGTCAGTAGCTTCAAACATTTCTGGTATATGAAAAACATGTTTTTCAATGGCAAAAATCAATGAATATTGTAAATGCACAAACAGTAATATCTCCACATTGCAAGGTGCAATTCTGAAATTTTTTGCTTTTTCCTGCTAATCCTAGCATGATAAAGAAGATTCAAAGAGAGTGAGATGCCAGCTCCTTTCATTCAGTCAGTAGCTTCAAACATTTCTGGTATATGAAAAACATGTTTTTCAATGGCAAAAATCAATGAATATTGTAAATGCACAAACAGTAATATCTCCACATTGCAAGGTGCAATTCTGAAATTTTTTGCTTTTTCCTGCTAATCCTAGCATGATAAAGAAGATTCAAAGAGAGTGAGATGCCAGCTCCTTTCATTCAGTCAGTAGCTTCAAACATTTCTGGTATATGAAAAACATGTTTATTTTTAAATGGCAAAAATCAATGAATATTGTAAATGCACAAACAGTAATATCTCCACATTGCACGGTGCAATTCTGAAATTTTTAGCTTTTTCCTGTTAATCCTAGCATGATAAAGAAGATTCAAAGAGAGTGAGATGCCAGCTCCTTTCAGTCAGTAGCTTCAAACATTTCTGGTATATGAAAAACATGTTTTTCAATGGCAAAAATCAATGAATATTGTAAATGCACAAACAGTAATATCTCCACATTGCAAGGTGCAATTCTGAAATTTTTTGCTTTTTCCTGTTAATCCTAGCATGATAAAGAAGATTCAAAGAGAGTGAGATGCCAGCTCCTTTCATTCAGTCAGTAGCTTCAAACATTTCTGGTATATGAAAAACATGTTTTTCAATGGCAAAAATCAATGAATATTGTAAATGCACAAACAGTAATATCTCCACATTGCACGGTGCAATTCTGAAATTTTTAGCTTTTTCCTGTTAATCCTAGCATGATAAAGAAGATTCAAAGAGAGTGAGATGCCAGCTCCTTTCATTCAGTCAGTAGCTTCAAACATTTCTGGTATATGAAAAACATGTTTTTCAATGGCAAAAATCAATGAATATTGTAAATGCACAAACAGTAATATCTCCACATTGCAAGGTGCAATTCTGAAATTTTTTGCTTTTTCCTGCTAATCCTAGCATGATAAAGAAGATTCAAAGAGAGTGAGATGCCAGCTCCTTTCATTCAGTCAGTAGCTTCAAACATTTCTGGTATATGAAAAACATGTTTTTCAATGGCAAAAATCAATGAATATTGTAAATGCACAAACAGTAATATCTCCACATTGCAAGGTGCAATTCTGAAATTTTTTGCTTTTTCCTGCTAATCCTAGCATGATAAAGAAGATTCAAAGAGAGTGAGATGCCAGCTCCTTTCATTCAGTCAGTAGCTTCAAACATTTCTGGTATATGAAAAACATGTTTTTCAATGGCAAAAATCAATGAATATTGTAAATGCACAAACAGTAATATCTCCACATTGCACGGTGCAATTCTGAAATTTTTAGCTTTTTCCTGTTAATCCTAGCATGATAAAGAAGATTCAAAGAGAGTGAGATGCCAGCTCCTTTCATTCAGTCAGTAGCTTCAAACATTTCTGGTATATGAAAAACATGTTTTTCAATGGCAAAAATCAATGAATATTGTAAATGCACAAACAGTAATATCTCCACATTGCAAGGTGCAATTCTGAAATTTTTTGCTTTTTCCTGTTAATCCTAGCATGATAAAGAAGATTCAAAGAGAGTGAGATGCCAGCTCCTTTCATTCAGTCAGTAGCTTCAAACATTTCTGGTATATGAAAAACATGTTTTTCAATGGCAAAAATCAATGAATATTGTAAATGCACAAACAGTAATATCTCCACATTGCACGGTGCAATTCTGAAATTTTTAGCTTTTTCCTGTTAATCCTAGCATGATAAAGAAGATTCAAAGAGAGTGAGATGCCAGCTCCTTTCATTCAGTCAGTAGCTTCAAACATTTCTGGTATATGAAAAACATGTTTTTCAATGGCAAAAATCAATGAATATTGTAAATGCACAAACAGTAATATCTCCACATTGCACGGTGCAATTCTGAAATTTTTAGCTTTTTCCTGTTAATCCTAGCATGATAAAGAAGATTCAAAGAGAGTGAGATGCCAGCTCCTTTCATTCAGTCAGTAGCTTCAAACATTTCTGGTATATGAAAAACATGTTTTTCAATGGCAAAAATCAATGAATATTGTAAATGCACAAACAGTAATATCTCCACATTGCAAGGTGCAATTCTGAAATTTTTTGCTTTTTCCTGCTAATCCTAGCATGATAAAGAAGATTCAAAGAGAGTGAGATGCCAGCTCCTTTCATTCAGTCAGTAGCTTCAAACATTTCTGGTATATGAAAAACATGTTTTTCAATGGCAAAAATCAATGAATATTGTAAATGCACAAACAGTAATATCTCCACATTGCACGGTGCAATTCTGAAATTTTTAGCTTTTTCCTGTTAATCCTAGCATGATAAAGAAGATTCAAAGAGAGTGAGATGCCAGCTCCTTTCATTCAGTCAGTAGCTTCAAACATTTCTGGTATATGAAAAACATGTTTTTCAATGGCAAAAATCAATGAATATTGTAAATGCACAAACAGTAATATCTCCACATTGCAAGGTGCAATTCTGAAATTTTTTGCTTTTTCCTGCTAATCCTAGCATGATAAAGAAGATTCAAAGAGAGTGAGATGCCAGCTCCTTTCATTCAGTCAGTAGCTTCAAACATTTCTGGTATATGAAAAACATGTTTTTCAATGGCAAAAATCAATGAATATTGTAAATGCACAAACAGTAATATCTCCACATTGCAAGGTGCAATTCTGAAATTTTTTGCTTTTTCCTGCTAATCCTAGCATGATAAAGAAGATTCAAAGAGAGTGAGATGCCAGCTCCTTTCATTCAGTCAGTAGCTTCAAACATTTCTGGTATATGAAAAACGTTTTTCAATGGCAAAAATCAATGAATATTGTAAATGCACAAACAGTAATATCTCCACATTGCAAGGTGCAATTCTGAAATTTTTTGCTTTTTCCTGCTAATCCTAGCATGATAAAGAAGATTCAAAGAGAGTGAGATGCCAGCTCCTTTCATTCAGTCAGTAGCTTCAAACATTTCTGGTATATGAAAAACATGTTTTTCAATGGCAAAAATCAATGAATATTGTAAATGCACAAACAGTAATATCTCCACATTGCACGGTGCAATTCTGAAATTTTTAGCTTTTTCCTGTTAATCCTAGCATGATAAAGAAGATTCAAAGAGAGTGAGATGCCAGCTCCTTTCATTCAGTCAGTAGCTTCAAACATTTCTGGTATATGAAAAACATGTTTTTCAATGGCAAAAATCAATGAATATTGTAAATGCACAAACAGTAATATCTCCACATTGCAAGGTGCAATTCTGAAATTTTTTGCTTTTTCCTGTTAATCCTAGCATGATAAAGAAGATTCAAAGAGAGTGAGATGCCAGCTCCTTTCATTCAGTCAGTAGCTTCAAACATTTCTGGTATATGAAAAACATGTTTTTCAATGGCAAAAATCAATGAATATTGTAAATGCACAAACAGTAATATCTCCACATTGCAAGGTGCAATTCTGAAATTTTTTGCTTTTTCCTGCTAATCCTAGCATGATAAAGAAGATTCAAAGAGAGTGAGATGCCAGCTCCTTTCATTCAGTCAGTAGCTTCAAACATTTCTGGTATATGAAAAACATGTTTTTCAATGGCAAAAATCAATGAATATTGTAAATGCACAAACAGTAATATCTCCACATTGCACGGTGCAATTCTGAAATTTTTAGCTTTTTCCTGTTAATCCTAGCATGATAAAGAAGATTCAAAGAGAGTGAGATGCCAGCTCCTTTCATTCAGTCAGTAGCTTCAAACATTTCTGGTATATGAAAAACATGTTTTTCAATGGCAAAAATCAATGAATATTGTAAATGCACAAACAGTAATATCTCCACATTGCAAGGCGCAATTCTGAAATTTTTTGCTTTTTCCTGCTAATCCTAGCATGATAAAGAAGATTCAAAGAGAGTGAGATGCCAGCTCCTTTCATTCAGTCAGTAGCTTCAAACATTTCTGGTATATGAAAAACATGTTTTTCAATGGCAAAAATCAATGAATATTGTAAATGCACAAACAGTAATATCTCCACATTGCACGGTGCAATTCTGAAATTTTTAGCTTTTTCCTGTTAATCCTAGCATGATAAAGAAGATTCAAAGAGAGTGAGATGCCAGCTCCTTTCATTCAGTCATTAGCTTCAAACATTTCTGGTATATGAAAAACATGTTTTTCAATGGCAAAAATCAATGAATATTGTAAATGCACAAACAGTAATATCTCCACATTGCACGGTGCAATTCTGAAATTTTTAGCTTTTTCCTGTTAATCCTAGCATGATAAAGAAGATTCAAAGAGAGTGAGATGCCAGCTCCTTTCATTCAGTCAGTAGCTTCAAACATTTCTGGTATATGAAAAACATGTTTTTCAATGGCAAAAATCAATGAATATTGTAAATGCACAAACAGTAATATCTCCACATTGCAAGGTGCAATTCTGAAATTTTTTGCTTTTTCCTGTTAATCCTAGCATGATAAAGAAGATTCAAAGAGAGTGAGATGCCAGCTCCTTTCATTCAGTCAGTAGCTTCAAACATTTCTGGTATATGAAAAACATGTTTTTCAATCTCAAAAATCAATGAATATTGTAAATGCACAAACAGTAATATCTCCACATTGCAAGGTGCAATTCTGAAATTTTTTGCTTTTTCCTGCTAATCCTAGCATGATAAAGAAGATTCAAAGAGATTGAGATGCCAGCTCCTTTCATTCAGTCAGTAGCTTCAAACATTTCTGGTATATGAAAAACATGTTTTTCAATGGCAAAAATCAATGAATATTGTAAATGCACAAACAGTAATATCTCCACATTGCACGGTGCAATTCTGAAATTTTTTGCTTTTTCCTGCTAATCCTAGCATTATAAAGAAGATTCAAAGAGAGTGAGATGCCAGCTCCTTTCATTCAGTCAGTAGCTTCAAACATTTCTGGTATATGAAAAACATGTTTTTCAATGGCAAAAATCAATGAATATTGTAAATGCACAAACAGTAATATCTCCACATTGCAAGGTGCAATTCTGAAATTTTTTGCTTTTTCCTGTTAATCCTAGCATGATAAAGAAGATTCAAAGAGAGTGAGATGCCAGCTCCTTTCATTCAGTCAGTAGCTTCAAACATTTCTGGTATATGAAAAACATGTTTTTCAATGGCAAAAATCAATGAATATTGTAAATGCACAAACAGTAATATCTCCACATTGCAAGGTGCAATTCTGAAATTTTTTGCTTTTTCCTGCTAATCCTAGCATGATAAAGAAGATTCAAAGAGAGTGAGATGCCAGCTCCTTTCATTCAGTCAGTAGCTTCAAACATTTCTGGTATATGAAAAACATGTTTTTCAATGGCAAAAATCAATGAATATTGTAAATGCACAAACAGTAATATCTCCACATTGCACGGTGCAATTCTGAAATTTTTAGCTTTTTCCTGTTAATCCTAGCATGATAAAGAAGATTCAAAGAGAGTGAGATGCCAGCTCCTTTCATTCAGTCAGTAGCTTCAAACATTTCTGGTATATGAAAAACATGTTTTTCAATGGCAAAAATCAATGAATATTGTAAATGCACAAACAGTAATATCTCCACATTGCAAGGTGCAATTCTGAAATTTTTTGCTTTTTCCTGTTAATCCTAGCATGATAAAGAAGATTCAAAGAGAGTGAGATGCCAGCTCCTTTCATTCAGTCAGTAGCTTCAAACATTTCTGGTATATGAAAAACATGTTTTTCAATGGCAAAAATCAATGAATATTGTAAATGCACAAACAGTAATATCTCCACATTGCAAGGTGCAATTCTGAAATTTTTTGCTTTTTCCTGCTAATCCTAGCATGATAAAGAAGATTCAAAGAGAGTGAGATGCCAGCTCCTTTCATTCAGTCAGTAGCTTCAAACATTTCTGGTATATGAAAAACATGTTTTTCAATGGCAAAAATCAATGAATATTGTAAATGCACAAACAGTAATATCTCCACATTGCACGGTGCAATTCTGAAATTTTTAGCTTTTTCCTGTTAATCCTAGCATGATAAAGAAGATTCAAAGAGAGTGAGATGCCAGCTCCTTTCATTCAGTCAGTAGCTTCAAACATTTCTGGTATATGAAAAACATGTTTTTCAATGGCAAAAATCAATGAATATTGTAAATGCACAAACAGTAATATCTCCACATTGCAAGGTGCAATTCTGAAATTTTTTGCTTTTTCCTGCTAATCCTAGCATGATAAAGAAGATTCAAAGAGAGTGAGATGCCAGCTCCTTTCATTCAGTCAGTAGCTTCAAACATTTCTGGTATATGAAAAACATGTTTTTCAATGGCAAAAATCAATGAATATTGTAAATGCACAAACAGTAATATCTCCACATTGCACGGTGCAATTCTGAAATTTTTAGCTTTTTCCTGTTAATCCTAGCATGATAAAGAAGATTCAAAGAGAGTGAGATGCCAGCTCCTTTCATTCAGTCATTAGCTTCAAACATTTCTGGTATATGAAAAACATGTTTTTCAATGGCAAAAATCAATGAATATTGTAAATGCACAAACAGTAATATCTCCACATTGCACGGTGCAATTCTGAAATTTTTAGCTTTTTCCTGTTAATCCTAGCATGATAAAGAAGATTCAAAGAGAGTGAGATGCCAGCTCCTTTCATTCAGTCAGTAGCTTCAAACATTTCTGGTATATGAAAAACATGTTTTTCAATGGCAAAAATCAATGAATATTGTAAATGCACAAACAGTAATATCTCCACATTGCAAGGTGCAATTCTGAAATTTTTTGCTTTTTCCTGTTAATCCTAGCATGATAAAGAAGATTCAAAGAGAGTGAGATGCCAGCTCCTTTCATTCAGTCAGTAGCTTCAAACATTTCTGGTATATGAAAAACATGTTTTTCAATGGCAAAAATCAATGAATATTGTAAATGCACAAACAGTAATATCTCCACATTGCAAGGTGCAATTCTGAAATTTTTTGCTTTTTCCTGCTAATCCTAGCATGATAAAGAAGATTCAAAGAGATTGAGATGCCAGCTCCTTTCATTCAGTCAGTAGCTTCAAACATTTCTGGTATATGAAAAACATGTTTTTCAATGGCAAAAATCAATGAATATTGTAAATGCACAAACAGTAATATCTCCACATTGCACGGTGCAATTCTGAAATTTTTTGCTTTTTCCTGCTAATCCTAGCATTATAAAGAAGATTCAAAGAGAGTGAGATGCCAGCTCCTTTCATTCAGTCAGTAGCTTCAAACATTTCTGGTATATGAAAAACATGTTTTTCAATGGCAAAAATCAATGAATATTGTAAATGCACAAACAGTAATATCTCCACATTGCAAGGTGCAATTCTGAAATTTTTTGCTTTTTCCTGTTAATCCTAGCATGATAAAGAAGATTCAAAGAGAGTGAGATGCCAGCTCCTTTCATTCAGTCAGTAGCTTCAAACATTTCTGGTATATGAAAAACATGTTTTTCAATGGCAAAAATCAATGAATATTGTAAATGCACAAACAGTAATATCTCCACATTGCAAGGTGCAATTCTGAAATTTTTAGCTTTTTCCTGTTAATCCTAGCATGATAAAGAAGATTCAAAGAGAGTGAGATGCCAGCTCCTTTCATTCAGTCATTAGCTTCAAACATTTCTGGTATATGAAAAACATGTTTTTCAATGGCAAAAATCAATGAATATTGTAAATGCACAAACAGTAATATCTCCACATTGCACGGTGCAATTCTGAAATTTTTAGCTTTTTCCTGTTAATCCTAGCATGATAAAGAAGATTCAAAGAGAGTGAGATGCCAGCTCCTTTCATTCAGTCAGTAGCTTCAAACATTTCTGGTATATGAAAAACATGTTTTTCAATGGCAAAAATCAATGAATATTGTAAATGCACAAACAGTAATATCTCCACATTGCAAGGTGCAATTCTGAAATTTTTTGCTTTTTCCTGTTAATCCTAGCATGATAAAGAAGATTCAAAGAGAGTGAGATGCCAGCTCCTTTCATTCAGTCAGTAGCTTCAAACATTTCTGGTATATGAAAAACATGTTTTTCAATGGCAAAAATCAATGAATATTGTAAATGCACAAACAGTAATATCTCCACATTGCAAGGTGCAATTCTGAAATTTTTTGCTTTTTCCTGCTAATCCTAGCATGATAAAGAAGATTCAAAGAGAGTGAGATGCCAGCTCCTTTCATTCAGTCAGTAGCTTCAAACATTTCTGGTATATGAAAAACATGTTTTTCAATGGCAAAAATCAATGAATATTGTAAATGCACAAACAGTAATATCTCCACATTGCACGGTGCAATTCTGAAATTTTTAGCTTTTTCCTGCTAATCCTAGCATTATAAAGAAGATTCAAAGAGAGTGAGATGCCAGCTCCTTTCATTCAGTCAGTAGCTTCAAACATTTCTGGTATATGAAAAACATGTTTTTCAATGGCAAAAATCAATGAATATTGTAAATGCACAAACAGTAATATCTCCACATTGCAAGGTGCAATTCTGAAATTTTTTGCTTTTTCCTGTTAATCCTAGCATGATAAAGAAGATTCAAAGAGAGTGAGATGCCAGCTCCTTTCATTCAGTCAGTAGCTTCAAACATTTCTGGTATATGAAAAACATGTTTTTCAATGGCAAAAATCAATGAATATTGTAAATGCACAAACAGTAATATCTCCACATTGCAAGGTGCAATTCTGAAATTTTTAGCTTTTTCCTGTTAATCCTAGCATGATAAAGAAGATTCAAAGAGAGTGAGATGCCAGCTCCTTTCATTCAGTCAGTAGCTTCAAACATTTCTGGTATATGAAAAACATGTTTTTCAATGGCAAAAATCAATGAATATTGTAAATGCACAAACAGTAATATCTCCACATTGCAAGGTGCAATTCTGAAATTTTTTGCTTTTTCCTGTTAATCCTAGCATGATAAAGAAGATTCAAAGAGAGTGAGATGCCAGCTCCTTTCATTCAGTCAGTAGCTTCAAACATTTCTGGTATATGAAAAACATGTTTTTCAATGGCAAAAATCAATGAATATTGTAAATGCACAAACAGTAATATCTCGACATTGCAAGGTGCAATTCTGAAATTTTTTGCTTTTTCCTGCTAATCCTAGCATGATAAAGAAGATTCAAAGAGAGTGAGATGCCAGCTCCTTTCATTCAGTCAGTAGCTTCAAACATTTCTGGTATATGAAAAACATGTATTTCAATGGCAAAAATCAATGAATATTGTAAATGCACAAACAGTAATATCTCCACATTGCACGGTGCAATTCTGAAATTTTTAGCTTTTTCCTGTTAATCCTAGCATGATAAAGAAGATTCAAAGAGAGTGAGATGCCAGCTCCTTTCATTCAGTCAGTAGCTTCAAACATTTCTGGTATATGAAAAACATGTTTTTCAATGGCAAAAATCAATGAATATTGTAAATGCACAAACAGTAATTTCTCCACATTGCACGGTGCAATTCTGAAATTTTTAGCTTTTTCCTGTTAATCCTAGCATGATAAAGAAGATTCAAAGAGAGTGAGATGCCAGCTCCTTTCATTCAGTCAGTAGCTTCAAACATTTCTGGTATATGAAAAACATGTTTTTCAATGGCAAAAATCAATGAATATTGTAAATGCACAAACAGTAATATCTCCACATTGCAAGGTGCAATTCTGAAATTTTTTGCTTTTTCCTGTTAATCCTAGCATGATAAAGAAGATTCAAAGAGAGTGAGATGCCAGCTCCTTTCATTCAGTCAGTAGCTTCAAACATTTCTGGTATATGAAAAACATGTTTTTCAATGGCAAAAATCTATGAATATTGTAAATGCACAAACAGTAATATCTCCACATTGCAAGGTGCAATTCTGAAATTTTTTGCTTTTTCCTGCTAATCCTAGCATGATAAAGAAGATTCAAAGAGAGTGAGATGCCAGCTCCTTTCATTCAGTCAGTAGCTTCAAACATTTCTGGTATATGAAAAACATGTTTTTCAATGGCAAAAATCAATGAATATTGTAAATGCACAAACAGTAATATCTCCACATTGCAAGGTGCAATTCTGAAATTTTTTGCTTTTTCCTGCTAATCCTAGCATGATAAAGAAGATTCAAAGAGAGTGAGATGCCAGCTCCTTTCATTCAGTCGGTAGCTTCAAACATTTCTGGTATATGAAAAACATGTTTTTCAATGGCAAAAATCAATGAATATTGTAAATGCACAAACAGTAATATCTCCACATTGCACGGTGCAATTCTGAAATTTTTAGCTTTTTCCTGTTAATCCTAGCATGATAAAGAAGATTCAAAGAGAGTGAGATGCCAGCTCCTTTCATTCAGTCAGTAGCTTCAAACATTTCTGGTATATGAAAAACATGTTTTTCAATGGCAAAAATCAATGAATATTGTAAATGCACAAACAGTAATATCTCCACATTGCAAGGTGCAATTCTGAAATTTTTTGCTTTTTCCTGTTAATCCTAGCATGATAAAGAAGATTCAAAGAGAGTGAGATGCCAGCTCCTTTCATTCAGTCAGTAGCTTCAAACATTTCTGGTATATGAAAAACGTTTTTCAATGGCAAAAATCAATGAATATTGTAAATGCACAAACAGTAATATCTCCACATTGCAAGGTGCAATTCTGAAATTTTTTGCTTTTTCCTGCTAATCCTAGCATGATAAAGAAGATTCAAAGAGAGTGAGATGCCAGCTCCTTTCATTCAGTCAGTAGCTTCAAACATTTCTGGTATATGAAAAACATGTTTTTCAATGGCAAAAATCAATGAATATTGTAAATGCACAAACAGTAATATCTCCACATTGCACGGTGCAATTCTGAAATTTTTAGCTTTTTCCTGTTAATCCTAGCATGATAAAGAAGATTCAAAGAGAGTGAGATGCCAGCTCCTTTCATTCAGTCAGTAGCTTCAAACATTTCTGGTATATGAAAAACATGTTTTTCAATGGCAAAAATCAATGAATATTGTAAATGCACAAACAGTAATATCTCCACATTGCAAGGTGCAATTCTGAAATTTTTTGCTTTTTCCTGTTAATCCTAGCATGATAAAGAAGATTCAAAGAGAGTGAGATGCCAGCTCATTTCATTCAGTCAGTAGCTTCAAACATTTCTGGTATATGAAAAACATGTTTTTCAATGGCAAAAATCAATGAATATTGTAAATGCACAAACAGTAATATCTCCACATTGCAAGGTGCAATTCTGAAATTTTTTGCTTTTTCCTGCTAATCCTAGCATGATAAAGAAGATTCAAAGAGAGTGAGATGCCAGCTCCTTTCATTCAGTCAGTAGCTTCAAACATTTCTGGACGTTTTTCAATGGCAAAAATCAATGAATATTGTAAATGCACAAACAGTAATATCTCCACATTGCAAGGTGCAATTCTGAAATTTTTTGCTTTTTCCTGTTAATCCTAGCATGATAAAGAAGATTCAAAGAGAGTGAGATGCCAGCTCCTTTCATTCAGTCAGTAGCTTCAAACATTTCTGGACGTTTTTCAATGGCAAAAATCAATGAATATTGTAAATGCACAAACAGTAATATCTCCACATTGCACGGTGCAATTCTGAAATTTTTAGCTTTTTCCTGTTATTCCTAGCATGATAAAGAAGATTCAAAGAGAGTGAGATGCCAGCTCCTTTCATTCAGTCAGTAGCTTCAAACATTTCTGGTATATGAAAAACATGTTTTTCAATGGCAAAAATCAATGAATATTGTAAATGCACAAACAGTAATATCTCCACATTGCAAGGTGCAATTCTGAAATTTTTTGCTTTTTCCTGCTAATCCTAGCATGATAAAGAAGATTCAAAGAGAGTGAGATGCCAGCTCCTTTCATTCAGTCAGTAGCTTCAAACATTTCTGGTATATGAAAAACATGTTTTTCAATGGCAAAAATCAATGAATATTGTAAATGCACAAACAGTAATATCTCCACATTGCACGGTGCAATTCTGAAATTTTTAGCTTTTTCCTGTTAATCCTAGCATGATAAAGAAGATTCAAAGAGAGTGAGATGCCAGCTCCTTTCATTCAGTCAGTAGCTTCAAACATTTCTGGTATATGAAAAACATGTTTTTCAATGGCAAAAATCAATGAATATTGTAAATGCACAAACAGTAATATCTCCACATTGCACGGTGCAATTCTGAAATTTTTAGCTTTTTCCTGTTAATCCTAGCATGATAAAGAAGATTCAAAGAGCGTGAGATGCCAGCTCCTTTCATTCAGTCAGTAGCTTCAAACATTTCTGGTATATGAAAAACATGTTTTTCAATGGCAAAAATCAATGAATATTGTAAATGCACAAACAGTAATATCTCCACATTGCAAGGTGCAATTCTGAAATTTTTTGCTTTTTCCTGTTAATCCTAGCATGATAAAGAAGATTCAAAGAGAGTGAGATGCCAGCTCCTTTCATTCAGTCAGTAGCTTCAAACATTTCTGGTATATGAAAAACGTTTTTCAATGGCAAAAATCAATGAATATTGTAAATGCACAAACAGTAATATCTCCACATTGCAAGGTGCAATTCTGAAATTTTTTGCTTTTTCCTGCTAATCCTAGCATGATAAAGAAGATTCAAAGAGAGTGAGATGCCAGCTCCTTTCATTCAGTCAGTAGCTTCAAACATTTCTGGTATATGAAAAACATGTTTTTCAATGGCAAAAATCAATGAATATTGTAAATGCACAAACAGTAATATCTCCACATTGCACGGTGCAATTCTGAAATTTTTAGCTTTTTCCTGTTAATCCTAGCATGATAAAGAAGATTCAAAGAGAGTGAGATGCCAGCTCCTTTCATTCAGTCAGTAGCTTCAAACATTTCTGGTATATGAAAAACATGTTTTTCAATGGCAAAAATCAATGAATATTGTAAATGCACAAACAGTAATATCTCCACATTGCAAGGTGCAATTCTGAAATTTTTTGCTTTTTCCTGTTAATCCTAGCATGATAAAGAAGATTCAAAGAGAGTGAGATGCCAGCTCATTTCATTCAGTCAGTAGCTTCAAACATTTCTGGTATATGAAAAACATGTTTTTCAATGGCAAAAATCAATGAATATTGTAAATGCACAAACAGTAATATCTCCACATTGCAAGGTGCAATTCTGAAATTTTTTGCTTTTTCCTGCTAATCCTAGCATGATAAAGAAGATTCAAAGAGAGTGAGATGCCAGCTCCTTTCATTCAGTCAGTAGCTTCAAACATTTCTGGACGTTTTTCAATGGCAAAAATCAATGAATATTGTAAATGCACAAACAGTAATATCTCCACATTGCAAGGTGCAATTCTGAAATTTTTTGCTTTTTCCTGTTAATCCTAGCATGATAAAGAAGATTCAAAGAGAGTGAGATGCCAGCTCCTTTCATTCAGTCAGTAGCTTCAAACATTTCTGGACGTTTTTCAATGGCAAAAATCAATGAATATTGTAAATGCACAAACAGTAATATCTCCACATTGCACGGTGCAATTCTGAAATTTTTAGCTTTTTCCTGTTAATCCTAGCATGATAAAGAAGATTCAAAGAGAGTGAGATGCCAGCTCCTTTCATTCAGTCAGTAGCTTCAAACATTTCTGGTATATGAAAAACATGTTTTTCAATGGCAAAAATCAATGAATATTGTAAATGCACAAACAGTAATATCTCCACATTGCAAGGTGCAATTCTGAAATTTTTTGCTTTTTCCTGCTAATCCTAGCATGATAAAGAAGATTCAAAGAGAGTGAGATGCCAGCTCCTTTCATTCAGTCAGTAGCTTCAAACATTTCTGGTATATGAAAAACATGTTTTTCAATGGCAAAAATCAATGAATATTGTAAATGCACAAACAGTAATATCTCCACATTGCACGGTGCAATTCTGAAATTTTTAGCTTTTTCCTGTTAATCCTAGTATGATAAAGAAGATTCAAAGAGAGTGAGATGCCAGCTCCTTTCATTCAGTCAGTAGCTTCAAACATTTCTGGTATATGAAAAAACATGTTTTTCAATGGCAAAAATCAATGAATATTGTAAATGCACAAACAGTAATATCTCCACATTGCAAGGTGCAATTCTGAAATTTTTTGCTTTTTCCTGTTAATCCTAGCATGATAAAGAAGATTCAAAGAGAGTGAGATGCCAGCTCCTTTCATTCAGTCAGTAGCTTCAAACATTTCTGGTATATGAAAACGTTTTTCAATGGCAAAAATCAATGAATATTGTAAATGCACAAACAGTAATATCTCCACATTGCAAGGTGCAATTCTGAAATTTTTTTGCTTTTTCCTGCTAATCCTAGCATGATAAAGAAGATTCAAAGAGAGTGAGATGCCAGCTCCTTTCATTCAGTCAGTAGCTTCAAACATTTCTGGTATATGAAAAACATGTTTTCAATGGCAAAAATCAATGAATATTGTAAATGCACAAACAGTAATATCTCCACATTGCACGGTGCAATTCTGAAATTTTTAGCTTTTTCCTGTTAATCCTAGCATGATAAAGAAGATTCAAAGAGAGTGAGATGCCAGCTCCTTTCATTCAGTCAGTAGCTTCAAACATTTCTGGTATATGAAAAACATGTTTTTCAATGGCAAAAATCAATGAATATTGTAAATGCACAAACAGTAATATCTCCACATTGCAAGGTGCAATTCTGAAATTTTTTGCTTTTTCCTGTTAATCCTAGCATGATAAAGAAGATTCAAAGAGAGTGAGATGCCAGCTCATTTCATTCAGTCAGTAGCTTCAAACATTTCTGGTATATGAAAAACATGTTTTTCAATGGCAAAAATCAATGAATATTGTAAATGCACAAACAGTAATATCTCCACATTGCAAGGTGCAATTCTGAAATTTTTTGCTTTTTCCTGCTAATCCTAGCATGATAAAGAAGATTCAAAGAGAGTGAGATGCCAGCTCCTTTCATTCAGTCAGTAGCTTCAAACATTTCTGGACGTTTTTCAATGGCAAAAATCAATGAATATTGTAAATGCACAAACAGTAATATCTCCACATTGCAAGGTGCAATTCTGAAATTTTTGGCTTTTTCCTGTTAATCCTAGCATGATAAAGAAGATTCAAAGAGAGTGAGATGCCAGCTCCTTTCATTCAGTCAGTAGCTTCAAACATTTCTGGTATATGAAAAACATGTTTTTCAATGGCAAAAATCAATGAATATTGTAAATGCACAAACAGTAATATCTCCACATTGCAAGGTGCAATTCTGAAATTTTTTGCTTTTTCCTGCTAATCCTAGCATGATAAAGAAGATTCAAAGAGAGTGAGATGCCAGCTCCTTTCATTCAGTCAGTAGCTTCAAACATTTCTGGTATATGAAAAACATGTTTTTCAATGGCAAAAATCAATGAATATTGTAAATGCACAAACAGTAATATCTCCACATTGCACGGTGCAATTCTGAAATTTTTAGCTTTTTCCTGTTAATCCTAGCATGATAAAGAAGATTCAAAGAGAGTGAGATGCCAGCTCCTTTCATTCAGTCAGTAGCTTCAAACATTTCTGGTATATGAAAAACATGTTTTTCAATGGCAAAAATCAATGAATATTGTAAATGCACAAACAGTAATATCTCCACATTGCACGGTGCAATTCTGAAATTTTTAGCTTTTTCCTGTTAATCCTAGCATGATAAAGAAGATTCAAAGAGAGTGAGATGCCAGCTCCTTTCATTCAGTCAGTAGCTTCAAACATTTCTGGTATATGAAAAACATGTTTTTCAATTGCAAAAATCAATGAATATTGTAAATGCACAAACAGTAATATCTCCACATTGCAAGGTGCAATTCTGAAATTTTTTGCTTTTTCCTGTTAATCCTAGCATGATAAAGAAGATTCAAAGAGAGTGAGATGCCAGCTCCTTTCATTCAGTCAGTAGCTTCAAACATTTCTGGTATATGAAAAACATGTTTTTCAATGGCAAAAATCAATGAATATTGTAAATGCACAAACAGTAATATCTCCACATTGCAAGGTGCAATTCTGAAATTTTTTGCTTTTTCCTGCTAATCCTAGCATGATAAAGAAGATTCAAAGAGAGTGAGATGCCAGCTCCTTTCATTCAGTCAGTAGCTTCAAACATTTCTGGTATATGAAAAACATGTTTTTCAATGGCAAAAATCAATGAATATTGTAAATGCACAAACAGTAATATCTCCACATTGCAAGGTGCAATTCTGAAATTTTTTGCTTTTTCCTGCTAATCCTAGCATGATAAAGAAGATTCAAAGAGAGTGAGATGCCAGCTCCTTTCATTCAGTCAGTAGCTTCAAACATTTCTGGTATATGAAAAACATGTTTTTCAATGGCAAAAATCAATGAATATTGTAAATGCACAAACAGTAATATCTCCACATTGCACGGTGCAATTCTGAAATTTTTAGCTTTTTCCTGTTAATCCTAGCATGATAAAGAAGATTCAAAGAGAGTGAGATGCCAGCTCCTTTCATTCAGTCAGTAGCTTCAAACATTTCTGGTATATGAAAAACATGTTTTTCAATGGCAAAAATCAATGAATATTGTAAATGCACAAACAGTAATATCTCCACATTGCAAGGTGCAATTCTGAAATTTTTTGCTTTTTCCTGTTAATCCTAGCATGATAAAGAAGATTCAAAGAGAGTGAGATGCCAGCTCCTTTCATTCAGTCAGTAGCTTCAAACATTTCTGGTATATGAAAAACGTTTTTCAATGGCAAAAATCAATGAATATTGTAAATGCACAAACAGTAATATCTCCACATTGCAAGGTGCAATTCTGAAATTTTTTGCTTTTTCCTGCTAATCCTAGCATGATAAAGAAGATTCAAAGAGAGTGAGATGCCAGCTCCTTCATTCAGTCAGTAGCTTCAAACATTTCTGGTATATGAAAAACATGTTTTTCAATGGCAAAAATCAATGAATATTGTAAATGCACAAACAGTAATATCTCCACATTGCACGGTGCAATTCTGAAATTTTTAGCTTTTTCCTGTTAATCCTAGCATGATAAAGAAGATTCAAAGAGAGTGAGATGCCAGCTCCTTTCATTCAGTCAGTAGCTTCAAACATTTCTGGTATATGAAAAACATGTTTTTCAATGGCAAAAATCAATGAATATTGTAAATGCACAAACAGTAATATCTCCACATTGCAAGGTGCAATTCTGAAATTTTTTGCTTTTTCCTGTTAATCCTAGCATGATAAAGAAGATTCAAAGAGAGTGAGATGCCAGCTCATTTCATTCAGTCAGTAGCTTCAAACATTTCTGGTATATGAAAAACATGTTTTTCAATGGCAAAAATCAATGAATATTGTAAATGCACAAACAGTAATATCTCCACATTGCAAGGTGCAATTCTGAAATTTTTTGCTTTTTCCTGCTAATCCTAGCATGATAAAGAAGATTCAAAGAGAGTGAGATGCCAGCTCCTTTCATTCAGTCAGTAGCTTCAAACATTTCTGGACGTTTTTCAATGGCAAAAATCAATGAATATTGTAAATGCACAAACAGTAATATCTCCACATTGCAAGGTGCAATTCTGAAATTTTTTGCTTTTTCCTGTTAATCCTAGCATGATAAAGAAGATTCAAAGAGAGTGAGATGCCAGCTCCTTTCATTCAGTCAGAAGCTTCAAACATTTCTGGACGTTTTTCAATGGCAAAAATCAATGAATATTGTAAATGCACAAACAGTAATATCTCCACATTGCACGGTGCAATTCTGAAATTTTTAGCTTTTTCCTGTTAATCCTAGCATGATAAAGAAGATTCAAAGAGAGTGAGATGCCAGCTCCTTTCATTCAGTCAGTAGCTTCAAACATTTCTGGTATATGAAAAACATGTTTTTCAATGGCAAAAATCAATGAATATTGTAAATGCACAAACAGTAATATCTCCACATTGCAAGGTGCAATTCTGAAATTTTTTTGCTTTTTCCTGCTAATCCTAGCATGATAAAGAAGATTCAAAGAGAGTGAGATGCCAGCTCCTTTCATTCAGTCAGTAGCTTCAAACATTTCTGGTATATGAAAAACATGTTTTTCAATGGCAAAAATCAATGAATATTGTAAATGCACAAACAGTAATATCTCCACATTGCACGGTGCAATTCTGAAATTTTTAGCTTTTTCCTGTTAATCCTAGCATGATAAAGAAGATTCAAAGAGAGTGAGATGCCAGCTCCTTTCATTCAGTCAGTAGCTTCAAACATTTCTGGTATATGAAAAACATGTTTTTCAATGGCAAAAATCAATGAATATTGTAAATGCACAAACAGTAATATCTCCACATTGCACGGTGCAATTCTGAAATTTTTTAGCTTTTTCCTGTTAATCCTAGCATGATAAAGAAGATTCAAAGAGAGTGAGATGCCAGCTCCTTTCATTCAGTCAGTAGCTTCAAACATTTCTGGTATATGAAAAACATGTTTTTCAATGGCAAAAATCAATGAATATTGTAAATGCACAAACAGTAATATCTCCACATTGCAAGGTGCAATTCTGAAATTTTTTGCTTTTTCCTGTTAATCCTAGCATGATAAAGAAGATTCAAAGAGAGTGAGATGCCAGCTCCTTTCATTCAGTCAGTAGCTTCAAACATTTCTGGTATATGAAAAACGTTTTTCAATGGCAAAAATCAATGAATATTGTAAATGCACAAACAGTAATATCTCCACATTGCAAGGTGCAATTCTGAAATTTTTTGCTTTTTCCTGCTAATCCTAGGCATGATAAAGAAGATTCAAAGAGAGTGAGATGCCAGCTCCTTTCATTCAGTCAGTAGCTTCAAACATTTCTGGTATATGAAAAACATGTTTTTCAATGGCAAAAATCAATGAATATTGTAAATGCACAAACAGTAATATCTCCACATTGCACGGTGCAATTCTGAAATTTTTAGCTTTTTCCTGTTAATCCTAGCATGATAAAGAAGATTTAAAGAGAGTGAGATGCCAGCTCCTTTCATTCAGTCAGTAGCTTCAAACATTTCTGGTATATGAAAAACATGTTTTTCAATGGCAAAAATCAATGAATATTGTAAATGCACAAACAGTAATATCTCCACATTGCAAGGTGCAATTCTGAAATTTTTTGCTTTTTCCTGTTAATCCTAGCATGATAAAGAAGATTCAAAGAGAGTGAGATGCCAGCTCATTTCATTCAGTCAGTAGCTTCAAACATTTCTGGTATATGAAAAACATGTTTTTCAATGGCAAAAATCAATGAATATTGTAAATGCACAAACAGTAATATCTCCACATTGCAAGGTGCAATTCTGAAATTTTTTGCTTTTTCCTGCTAATCCTAGCATGATAAAGAAGATTCAAAGAGAGTGAGATGCCAGCTCCTTTCATTCAGTCAGTAGCTTCAAACATTTCAGGACGTTTTTCAATGGCAAAAATCAATGAATATTGTAAATGCACAAACAGTAATATCTCCACATTGCAAGGTGCAATTCTGAAATTTTTTGCTTTTTCCTGTTAATCCTAGCATGATAAAGAAGATTCAAAGAGAGTGAGATGCCAGCTCCTTTCATTCAGTCAGTAGCTTCAAACATTTCTGGACTGTTTTTCAATGGCAAAAATCAATGAATATTGTAAAATGCACAAACAGTAATATCTCCACATTGCACGGTGCAATTCTGAAATTTTTTAGCTTTTTCCTGTTAATCCTAGCATGATAAAGAAGATTCAAAGAGTGAGATGCCAGCTCCTTTCATTCAGTCAGTAGCTTCAAACATTTCTGGTATATGAAAAACATGTTTTTCAATGGCAAAAATCAATGAATATTGTAAATGCACAAACAGTAATATCTCCACATTGCAAGGTGCAATTCTGAAATTTTTTGCTTTTTCCTGCTAATCCTAGCATGATAAAGAAGATTCAAAGAGAGTGAGATGCCAGCTCCTTTCATTCAGTCAGTAGCTTCAAACATTTCTGGTATATGAAAAACATGTTTTTCAATGGCAAAAATCAATGAATATTGTAAATGCACAAACAGTAATATCTCCACATTGCACGGTGCAATTCTGAAATTTTTAGCTTTTTCCTGTTAATCCTAGCATGATAAAGAAGATTCAAAGAGAGTGAGATGCCAGCTCCTTTCATTCAGTCAGTAGCTTCAAACATTTCTGGTATATGAAAAACATGTTTTTCAATGGCAAAAATCAATGAATATTGTAAATGCACAAACAGTAATATCTCCACATTGCAAGGTGCAATTCTGAAATTTTTTGCTTTTTCCTGTTAATCCTAGCATGATAAAGAAGATTCAAAGAGAGTGAGATGCCAGCTCCTTTCATTCAGTCAGTAGCTTCAAACATTTCTGGTATATGAAAAACGTTTTTCAATGGCAAAAATCAATGAATATTGTAAATGCACAAACAGTAATATCTCCACATTGCAAGGTGCAATTCTGAAATTTTTTGCTTTTTCCTGCTAATCCTAGCATGATAAAGAAGATTCAAAGAGAGTGAGATGCCAGCTCCTTTCATTCAGTCAGTAGCTTCAAACATTTCTGGTATATGAAAAACATGTTTTTCAATGGCAAAAATCAATGAATATTGTAAATGCACAAACAGTAATATCTCCACATTGCACGGTGCAATTCTGAAATTTTTAGCTTTTTCCTGTTAATCCTAGCATGATAAAGAAGATTCAAAGAGAGTGAGATGCCAGCTCCTTTCATTCAGTCAGTAGCTTCAAACATTTCTGGTATATGAAAAAACAATGTTTTCCAATGGCAAAAATCAATGAATATTGTAAATGCACAAACAGTAATATCTCCACATTGCAAGGTGCAATTCTGAAATTTTTTGCTTTTTCCTGTTAATCCTAGCATGATAAAGAAGATTCAAAGAGAGTGAGATGCCAGCTCATTTCATTCAGTCAGTAGCTTCAAACATTTCTGGTATATGAAAAACATGTTTTTCAATGGCAAAAATCAATGAATATTGTAAATGCACAAACAGTAATATCTCCACATTGCAAGGTGCAATTCTGAAATTTTTTGCTTTTTCCTGCTATTCCTAGCATGATAAAGAAGATTCAAAGAGAGTGAGATGCCAGCTCCTTTCATTCAGTCAGTAGCTTCAAACATTTCTGGACGTTTTTCAATGGCAAAAATCAATGAATATTGTAAATGCACAAAACAGTAATATCTCCACATTGCAAGGTGCAATTCTGAATTTTTGCTTTTTCCTGTTAATCCTAGCATGATAAAGAAGATTCAAAGAGAGTGAGATGCCAGCTCCTTTCATTCAGTCAGTAGCTTCAAACATTTCTGGTATATGAAAAACATGTTTTTCAATGGCAAAAATCAATGAATATTGTAAATGCACAAACAGTAATATCT
>NW_027371425.1:0-27455 GCF_046119375.1 Phyllobates terribilis
GAAAAAGCTAAAAATTTCAGAATTGCACCGTGCAATGTGGAGATATTACTGTTTGTGCATTTACAATATTCATTGATTTTTGCCATTGAAAACATGTTTTTCATATACCAGAAATGTTTGAAGCTACTGACTGAATGAAAGAAGCTGGCATCTCACTCTCTTTGAATCTTCTTTATCATGCTAGGATTAGCAGGAAAAAGCAAAAAATTTCAGAATTGCACCTTGCAATGTGGAGATATTAGTTTGTGCATTTACAATATTCATTGATTTTTGCCATTGAAAAACATGTTTTTCATATACCAGAAATGTTTGAAGCTACTGACTGAATGAAAGGAGCTGGCATCTCACTCTCTTTGAATCTTCTTTATCATGCTAGGATTAACAGGAAAAAGCTAAAAATTTCAGAATTGCACCGTGCAATGTGGAGATATTACTGTTTGTGCATTTACAATATTCATTGATTTTTGCCATTGAAAAACATGTTTTTCATATACCAGAAATGTTTGAAGCTACTGACTGAATGAAAGGAGCTGGCATCTCACTCTCTTTGAATCTTCTTTATCATGCTAGGATTAGCAGGAAAAAGCAAAAAATTTCAGAATTGCACCTTGCAATGTGGAGATATTACTGTTTGTGCATTTACAATATTCATTGATTTTTGCCATTGAAAAACATGTTTTTCATATACCAGAAATGTTTGAAGCTACTGACTGAATGAAAGGAGCTGGCATCTCACTCTCTTTGAATCTTCTTTATCATGCTAGGATTAACAGGAAAAAGCAAAAAATTTCAGAATTGCACCTTGCAATGTGGAGATATTACTGTTTGTGCATTTACAATATTCATTGATTTTTGCCATTGAAAAACATGTTTTTCATATACCAGAAATGTTTGAAGCTACTGACTGAATGAAAGGAGCTGGCATCTCACTCTCTTTGAATCTTCTTTATCATGCTAGGATTAACAGGAAAAAGCTAAAAATTTCAGAATTGCACCGTGCAATGTGGAGATATTACTGTTTGTGCATTTACAATATTCATTGATTTTTGCCATTGAAAAACATGTTTTTCATATACCAGAAATGTTTGAAGCTACTGACTGAATGAAAGGAGCTGGCATCTCACTCTCTTTGAATCTTCTTTATCATGCTAGGATTAGCAGGAAAAAGCAAAAAATTTCAGAATTGCACCTTGCAATGTGGAGATATTACTGTTTGTGCATTTACAATATTCATTGATTTTTGCCATTGAAAAACATGTTTTTCATATACCAGAAATGTTTGAAGCTACTGACAATGAAAGGAGCTGGCATCTCACTCTCTTTGAATCTTCTTTATCATGCTAGGATTAACAGGAAAAAGCTAAAAATTTCAGAATTGCACCGTGCAATGTGGAGATATTACTGTTTGTGCATTTACAATATTCATTGATTTTTGCCATTGAAAAACATGTTTTTCATATACCAGAAATGTTTGAAGCTACTGACTGAATGAAAGGAGCTGGCATCTCACTCTCTTTGAATCTTCTTTATCATGCTAGGATTAGCAGGAAAAAGCAAAAAATTTCAGAATTGCACCTTGCAATGTGGAGATATTACTGTTTGTGCATTTACAATATTCATTGATTTTTGCCATTGAAAAACATGTTTTTCATATACCAGAAATGTTTGAAGCTACTGACTGAATGAAAGGAGCTGGCATCTCACTCTCTTTGAATCTTCTTTATCATGCTAGGATTAACAGGAAAAAGCTAAAAATTTCAGAATTGCACCGTGCAATGTGGAGATATTACTGTTTGTGCATTTACAATATTCATTGATTTTTGCCATTGAAAAACATGTTTTTCATATACCAGAAATGTTTGAAGCTACTGACTGAATGAAAGGAGCTGGCATCTCACTCTCTTTGAATCTTCTTTATCATGCTAGGATTAGCAGGAAAAAGCAAAAAATTTCAGAATTGCACCTTGCAATGTGGAGATATTACTGTTTGTGCATTTACAATATTCATTGATTTTTGCCATTGAAAAACATGTTTTTCATATACCAGAAATGTTTGAAGCTACTGACTGAATGAAAGGAGCTGGCATCTCACTCTCTTTGAATCTTCTTTATCATGCTAGGATTAACAGGAAAAAGCTAAAAATTTCAGAATTGCACCGTGCAATGTGGAGATATTACTGTTTGTGCATTTACAATATTCATTGATTTTTGCCATTGAAAAACATGTTTTTCATATACCAGAAATGTTTGAAGCTACTGACTGAATGAAAGGAGCTGGCATCTCACTCTCTTTGAATCTTCTTTATCATGCTAGGATTAGCAGGAAAAAGCAAAAAATTTCAGAATTGCACCTTGCAATGTGGAGATATTACTGTTTGTGCATTTACAATATTCATTGATTTTTGCCATTGAAAAACATGTTTTTCATATACCAGAAATGTTTGAAGCTACTGACTGAATGAAAGGAGCTGGCATCTCACTCTCTTTGAATCTTCTTTATCATGCTAGGATTAACAGGAAAAAGCAAAAAATTTCAGAATTGCACCTTGCAATGTGGAGATATTACTGTTTGTGCATTTACAATATTCATTGATTTTTGCCATTGAAAAACGTTTTTCATATACCAGAAATGTTTGAAGCTACTGACTGAATGAAAGGAGCTGGCATCTCACTCTCTTTGAATCTTCTTTATCATGCTAGGATTAACAGGAAAAAGCTAAAAATTTCAGAATTGCACCGTGCAATGTGGAGATATTACTGTTTGTGCATTTACAATATTCATTGATTTTTGCCATTGAAAAACATGTTTTTCATATACCAGAAATGTTTGAAGCTACTGACTGAATGAAAGGAGCTGGCATCTCACTCTCTTTGAATCTTCTTTATCATGCTAGGATTAGCAGGAAAAAGCAAAAAATTTCAGAATTGCACCTTGCAATATGGAGATATTACTGTTTGTGCATTTACAATATTCATTGATTTTTGCCATTGAAAAACATGTTTTTCATATACCAGAAATGTTTGAAGCTACTGACTGAATGAAAGGAGCTGGCATCTCACTCTCTTTGAATCTTCTTTATCATGCTAGGATTAACAGGAAAAAGCTAAAAATTTCAGAATTGCACCGTGCAATGTGGAGATATTACTGTTTGTGCATTTACAATATTCATTGATTTTTGCCATTGAAAAACATGTTTTTCATATACCAGAAATGTTTGAAGCTAATGACTGAATGAAAGGAGCTGGCATCTCACTCTCTTTGAATCTTCTTTATCATGCTAGGATTAACAGGAAAAAGCTAAAAATTTCAGAATTGCACCGTGCAATGTGGAGATATTACTGTTTGTGCATTTACAATATTCATTGATTTTTGCCATTGAAAAACATGTTTTTCATATACCAGAAATGTTTGAAGCTACTGACTGAATGAAAGGAGCTGGCATCTCACTCTCTTTGAATCTTTATCATGCTAGGATTAGCAGGAAAAAGCAAAAAATTTCAGAATTGCACCTTGCAATGTGGAGATATTACTGTTTGTGCATTTACAATATTCATTGATTTTTGCCATTGAAAAACATGTTTTTCATATACCAGAAATGTTTGAAGCTACTGACTGAATGAAAGGAGCTGGCATCTCACTCTCTTTGAATCTTCTTTATCATGCTAGGATTAACAGGAAAAAGCTAAGAATTTCAGAATTGCACCGTGCAATGTGGAGATATTACTGTTTGTGCATTTACAATATTCATTGATTTTTGCCATTGAAAAACATGTTTTTCATATACCAGAAATGTTTGAAGCTACTGACTGAATGAAAGGAGCTGGCATCTCACTCTCTTTGAATCTTCTTTATCATGCTAGGATTAGCAGGAAAAAGCAAAAAATTTCAGAATTGCACCTTGCAATGTGGAGATATTACTGTTTGTGCATTTACAATATTCATTGATTTTTGCCATTGAAAAACATGTTTTTCATATACCAGAAATGTTTGAAGCTACTGACTGAATGAAAGGAGCTGGCATCTCACTCTCTTTGAATCTTCTTTATCATGCTAGGATTAGCAGGAAAAAGCAAAAAATTTCAGAATTGCACCTTGCAATGTGGAGATATTACTGTTTGTGCATTTACAATATTCATTGATTTTTGCCATTGAAAAACGTTTTTCATATACCAGAAATGTTTGAAGCTACTGACTGAATGAAAGGAGCTGGCATCTCACTCTCTTTGAATCTTCTTTATCATGCTAGGATTAACAGGAAAAAGCAAAAAATTTCAGAATTGCACCTTGCAATGTGGAGATATTACTGTTTGTGCATTTACAATATTCATTGATTTTTGCCATTGAAAAACATGTTTTTCATATACCAGAAATGTTTGAAGCTACTGACTGAATGAAAGGAGCTGGCATCTCACTCTCTTTGAATCTTCTTTATCATGCTAGGATTAACAGGAAAAAGCTAAAAATTTCAGAATTGCACCGTGCAATGTGGAGATATTACTGTTTGTGCATTTACAATATTCATTGATTTTTGCCATTGAAAAACATGTTTTTCATATACCAGAAATGTTTGAAGCTACTGACTGAATGAAAGGAGCTGGCATCTCACTCTCTTTGAATCTTCTTTATCATGCTAGGATTAGCAGGAAAAAGCTAAAAATTTCAGAATTGCACCTTGCAATGTGGAGATATTACTGTTTGTGCATTTACAATATTCATTGATTTTTGCCATTGAAAAACATGTTTTTCATATACCAGAAATGTTTGAAGCTACTGACTGAATGAAAGGAGCTGGCATCTCACTCTCTTTGAATCTTCTTTATCATGCTAGGATTAACAGGAAAAAGCAAAAAATTTCAGAATTGCACCTTGCAATGTGGAGATATTACTGTTTGTGCATTTACAATATTCATTGATTTTTGCCATTGAAAAACATGTTTTTCATATACCAGAAATGTTTGAAGCTACTGACTGAATGAAAGGAGCTGGCATCTCACTCTCTTTGAATCTTCTTTATCATGCTAGGATTAACAGGAAAAAGCTAAAAATTTCAGAATTGCACCGTGCAATGTGGAGATATTACTGTTTGTGCATTTACAATATTCATTGATTTTTGCCATTGAAAAACATGTTTTTCATATACCAGAAATGTTTGAAGCTACTGACTGAATGAAAGGAGCTGGCATCTCACTCTCTTTGAATCTTCTTTATCATGCTAGGATTAGCAGGAAAAAGCAAAAAATTTCAGAATTGCACCTTGCAATGTGGAGATATTACTGTTTGTGCATTTACAATATTCATTGATTTTTGCCATTGAAAAACATGTTTTTCATATACCAGAAATGTTTGAAGCTACTGACTGAATGAAAGGAGCTGGCATCTCACTCTCTTTGAATCTTCTTTATCATGCTAGGATTAGCAGGAAAAAGCAAAAAATTTCAGAATTGCACCTTGCAATGTGGAGATATTACTGTTTGTGCATTTACAATATTCATTGATTTTTGCCATTGAAAAACATGTTTTTCATATACCAGAAATGTTTGAAGCTACTGACTGAATGAAAGGAGCTGGCATCTCACTCTCTTTGAATCTTCTTTATCATGCTAGGATTAACAGGAAAAAGCTAAGAATTTCAGAATTGCACCGTGCAATGTGGAGATATTACTGTTTGTGCATTTACAATATTCATTGATTTTTGCCATTGAAAAACATGTTTTTCATATACCAGAAATGTTTGAAGCTACTGACTGAATGAAAGGAGCTGGCATCTCACTCTCTTTGAATCTTCTTTATCATGCTAGGATTAACAGGAAAAAGCAAAAAATTTCAGAATTGCACCTTGCAATGTGGAGATATTACTGTTTGTGCATTTACAATATTCATTGATTTTTGCCATTGAAAAACATGTTTTTCATATACCAGAAATGTTTGAAGCTACTGACTGAATGAAAGGAGCTGGCATCTCACTCTCTTTGAATCTTCTTTATCATGCTAGGATTAACAGGAAAAAGCTAAAAATTTCAGAATTGCACCGTGCAATGTGGAGATATTACTGTTTGTGCATTTACAATATTCATTGATTTTTGCCATTGAAAAACATGTTTTTCATATACCAGAAATGTTTGAAGCTACTGACTGAATGAAAGGAGCTGGCATCTCACTCTCTTTGAATCTTCTTTATCATGCTAGGATTAGCAGGAAAAAGCAAAAAATTTCAGAATTGCACCTTGCAATGTGGAGATATTACTGTTTGTGCATTTACAATATTCATTGATTTTTGCCATTGAAAAACATGTTTTTCATATACCAGAAATGTTTGAAGCTACTGACTGAATGAAAGGAGCTGGCATCTCACTCTCTTTGAATCTTCTTTATCATGCTAGGATTAGCAGGAAAAAGCAAAAAATTTCAGAATTGCACCTTGCAATGTGGAGATATTACTGTTTGTGCATTTACAATATTCATTGATTTTTGCCATTGAAAAACGTTTTTCATATACCAGAAATGTTTGAAGCTACTGACTGAATGAAAGGAGCTGGCATCTCACTCTCTTTGAATCTTCTTTATCATGCTAGGATTAACAGGAAAAAGCAAAAAATTTCAGAATTGCACCTTGCAATGTGGAGATATTACTGTTTGTGCATTTACAATATTCATTGATTTTTGCCATTGAAAAACATGTTTTTCATATACCAGAAATGTTTGAAGCTACTGACTGAATGAAAGGAGCTGGCATCTCACTCTCTTTGAATCTTCTTTATCATGCTAGGATTAACAGGAAAAAGCTAAAAATTTCAGAATTGCACCGTGCAATGTGGAGATATTACTGTTTGTGCATTTACAATATTCATTGATTTTTGCCATTGAAAAACATGTTTTTCATATACCAGAAATGTTTGAAGCTACTGACTGAATGAAAGGAGCTGGCATCTCACTCTCTTTGAATCTTCTTTATCATGCTAGGATTAGCAGGAAAAAGCTAAAAATTTCAGAATTGCACCTTGCAATGTGGAGATATTACTGTTTGTGCATTTACAATATTCATTGATTTTTGCCATTGAAAAACATGTTTTTCATATACCAGAAATGTTTGAAGCTACTGACTGAATGAAAGGAGCTGGCATCTCACTCTCTTTGAATCTTCTTTATCATGCTAGGATTAACAGGAAAAAGCAAAAAATTTCAGAATTGCACCTTGCAATGTGGAGATATTACTGTTTGTGCATTTACAATATTCATTGATTTTTGCCATTGAAAAACATGTTTTTCATATACCAGAAATGTTTGAAGCTACTGACTGAATGAAAGGAGCTGGCATCTCACTCTCTTTGAATCTTCTTTATCATGCTAGGATTAACAGGAAAAAGCTAAAAATTTCAGAATTGCACCGTGCAATGTGGAGATATTACTGTTTGTGCATTTACAATATTCATTGATTTTTGCCATTGAAAAACATGTTTTTCAAATACCAGAAATGTTTGAAGCTACTGACTGAATGAAAGGAGCTGGCATCTCACTCTCTTTGAATCTTCTTTATCATGCTAGGATTAGCAGGAAAAAGCAAAAAATTTCAGAATTGCACCTTGCAATGTGGAGATATTACTGTTTGTGCATTTACAATATTCATTGATTTTTGCCATTGAAAAACATGTTTTTCATATACCAGAAATGTTTGAAGCTACTGACTGAATGAAAGGAGCTGGCATCTCACTCTCTTTGAATCTTCTTTATCATGCTAGGATTAACAGGAAAAAGCTAAAAATTTCAGAATTGCACCGTGCAATGTGGAGATATTACTGTTTGTGCATTTACAATATTCATTGATTTTTGCCATTGAAAAACATGTTTTTCATATACCAGAAATGTTTGAAGCTAATGACTGAATGAAAGGAGCTGGCATCTCACTCTCTTTGAATCTTCTTTATCATGCTAGGATTAACAGGAAAAAGCTAAAAATTTCAGAATTGCACCGTGCAATGTGGAGATATTACTGTTTGTGCATTTACAATATTCATTGATTTTTGCCATTGAAAAACATGTTTTTCATATACCAGAAATGTTTGAAGCTACTGACTGAATGAAAGGAGCTGGCATCTCACTCTCTTTGAATCTTTATCATGCTAGGATTAGCAGGAAAAAGCAAAAAATTTCAGAATTGCACCTTGCAATGTGGAGATATTACTGTTTGTGCATTTACAATATTCATTGATTTTTGCCTTTGAAAAACATGTTTTTCATATACCAGAAATGTTTGAAGCTACTGACTGAATGAAAGGAGCTGGCATCTCACTCTTTGAATCTTCTTTATCATGCTAGGATTAACAGGAAAAAGCTAAGAATTTCAGAATTGCACCGTGCAATGTGGAGATATTACTGTTTGTGCATTTACAATATTCATTGATTTTTGCCATTGAAAAACATGTTTTTCATATACCAGAAATGTTTGAAGCTACTGACTGAATGAAAGGAGCTGGCATCTCACTCTCTTTGAATCTTCTTTATCATGCTAGGATTAGCAGGAAAAAGCAAAAAATTTCAGAATTGCACCTTGCAATGTGGAGATATTACTGTTTGTGCATTTACAATATTCATTGATTTTTGCCATTGAAAAACATGTTTTTCATATACCAGAAATGTTTGAAGCTACTGACTGAATGAAAGGAGCTGGCATCTCACTCTCTTTGAATCTTCTTTATCATGCTAGGATTAACAGGAAAAAGCAAAAAATTTCAGAATTGCACCTTGCAATGTGGAGATATTACTGTTTGTGCATTTACAATATTCATTGATTTTTGCCATTGAAAAACATGTTTTTCATATACCAGAAATGTTTGAAGCTACTGACTGAATGAAAGGAGCTGGCATCTCACTCTCTTTGAATCTTCTTTATCATGCTAGGATTAACAGGAAAAAGCTAAAAATTTCAGAATTGCACCGTGCAATGTGGAGATATTACTGTTTGTGCATTTACAATATTCATTGATTTTTGCCATTGAAAAACGTTTTTCATATACCAGAAATGTTTGAAGCTACTGACTGAATGAAAGGAGCTGGCATCTCACTCTCTTTGAATCTTCTTTATCATGCTAGGATTAACAGGAAAAAGCAAAAAATTTCAGAATTGCACCTTGCAATGTGGAGATATTACTGTTTGTGCATTTACAATATTCATTGATTTTTGCCATTGAAAAACGTTTTTCATATACCAGAAATGTTTGAAGCTACTGACTGAATGAAAGGAGCTGGCATCTCACTCTCTTTGAATCTTCTTTATCATGCTAGGATTAGCAGGAAAAAGCAAAAAATTTCAGAATTGCACCTTGCAATGTGGAGATATTACTGTTTGTGCATTTACAATATTCATTGATTTTTGCCATTGAAAAACGTTTTTCATATACCAGAAATGTTTGAAGCTACTGACTGAATGAAAGGAGCTGGCATCTCACTCTCTTTGAATCTTCTTTATCATGCTAGGATTAACAGGAAAAAGCAAAAAATTTCAGAATTGCACCTTGCAATGTGGAGATATTACTGTTTGTGCATTTACAATATTCATTGATTTTTGCCATTGAAAAACATGTTTTTCATATACCAGAAATGTTTGAAGCTACTGACTGAATGAAAGGAGCTGGCATCTCACTCTCTTTGAATCTTCTTTATCATGCTAGGATTAACAGGAAAAAGCTAAAAATTTCAGAATTGCACCGTGCAATGTGGAGATATTACTGTTTGTGCATTTACAATATTCATTGATTTTTGCCATTGAAAAACATGTTTTTCATATACCAGAAATGTTTGAAGCTACTGACTGAATGAAAGGAGCTGGCATCTCACTCTCTTTGAATCTTCTTTATCATGCTAGGATTAACAGGAAAAAGCAAAAAATTTCAGAATTGCACCTTGCAATGTGGAGATATTACTGTTTGTGCATTTACAATATTCATTGATTTTTGCCATTGAAAAACATGTTTTTCATATACCAGAAATGTTTGAAGCTACTGACTGAATGAAAGGAGCTGGCATCTCACTCTCTTTGAATCTTCTTTATCATGCTAGGATTAACAGGAAAAAGCTAAAAATTTCAGAATTGCACCGTGCAATGTGGAGATATTACTATTTGTGCATTTACAATATTCATTGATTTTTGCCATTGAAAAACATGTTTTTCATATACCAGAAATGTTTGAAGCTACTGACTGAATGAAAGGAGCTGGCATCTCACTCTCTTTGAATCTTCTTTATCATGCTAGGATTAGCAGGAAAAAGCAAAAAATTTCAGAATTGCACCTTGCAATGTGGAGATATTACTGTTTGTGCATTTACAATATTCATTGATTTTTGCCATTGAAAAACATGTTTTTCATATACCAGAAATGTTTGAAGCTACTGACTGAATGAAAGGAGCTGGCATCTCACTCTCTTTGAATCTTCTTTAACATGCTAGGATTAACAGGAAAAAGCAAAAAATTTCAGAATTGCACCGTGCAATGTGGAGATATTACTGTTTGTGCATTTACAATATTCATTGATTTTTGCCATTGAAAAACATGTTTTTCATATACCAGAAATGTTTGAAGCTACTGACTGAATGAAAGGAGCTGGCATCTCACTCTCTTTGAATCTTCTTTATCATGCTAGGATTAGCAGGAAAAAGCAAAAAATTTCAGAATTGCACCTTGCAATGTGGAGATATTACTGTTTGTGCATTTACAATATTCATTGATTTTTGCCATTGAAAAACATGTTTTTCATATACCAGAAATGTTTGAAGCTACTGACTGAATGAAAGGAGCTGGCATCTCACTCTCTTTGAATATTCTTTATCATGCTAGGATTAACAGGAAAAAGCAAAAAATTTCAGAATTGCACCTTGCAATGTGGAGATATTACTGTTTGTGCATTTACAATATTCATTGATTTTTGCCATTGAAAAACATGTTTTTCATATACCAGAAATGTTTGAAGCTACTGACTGAATGAAAGGAGCTGGCATCTCACTCTCTTTGAATCTTCTTTATCATGCTAGGATTAACAGGAAAAAGCTAAAAATTTCAGAATTGCACCGTGCAATGTGGAGATATTACTGTTTGTGCATTTACAATATTCATTGATTTTTGCCATTGAAAAACATGTTTTTCATATACCAGAAATGTTTGAAGCTACTGACTGAATGAAAGGAGCTGGCATCTCACTCTCTTTGAATCTTCTTTATCATGCTAGGATTAACAGGAAAAAGCTAAAAATTTCAGAATTGCACCGTGCAATGTGGAGATATTACTGTTTGTGCATTTACAATATTCATTGATTTTTGCCATTGAAAAACATGTTTTTCATATACCAGAAATGTTTGAAGCTACTGACTGAATGAAAGGAGCTGGCATCTCACTCTCTTTGAATCTTCTTTATCATGCTAGGATTAACAGGAAAAAGCTAAAAATTTCAGAATTGCACCGTGCAATGTGGAGATATTACTGTTTGTGCATTTACAATATTCATTGATTTTTGCCATTGAAAAACATGTTTTTCATATACCAGAAATGTTTGAAGCTACTGACTGAATGAAAGGAGCTGGCATCTCACTCTCTTTGAATCTTCTTTATCATGCTAGGATTAGCAGGAAAAAGCAAAAAATTTCAGAATTGCACCTTGCAATGTGGAGATATTACTGTTTGTGCATTTACAATATTCATTGATTTTTGCCATTGAAAAACATGTTTTTCATATACCAGAAATGTTTGAAGCTACTGACTGAATGAAAGGAGCTGGCATCTCACTCTCTTTGAATCTTTATCATGCTAGGATTAACAGGAAAAAGCAAAAAATTTCAGAATTGCACCTTGCAATGTGGAGATATTACTGTTTGTGCATTTACAATATTCATTGATTTTTGCCATTGAAAAACATGTTTTTCATATACCAGAAATGTTTGAAGCTACTGACTGAATGAAAGGAGCTGGCATCTCACTCTCTTTGAATCTTCTTTATCATGCTAGGATTAGCAGGAAAAAGCAAAAAATTTCAGAATTGCACCTTGCAATGTGGAGATATTACTGTTTGTGCATTTACAATATTCATTGATTTTTGCCATTGAAAAACATGTTTTTCATATACCAGAAATGTTTGAAGCTACTGACTGAATGAAAGGAGCTGGCATCTCACTCTCTTTGAATATTCTTTATCATGCTAGGATTAACAGGAAAAAGCAAAAAATTTCAGAATTGCACCTTGCAATGTGGAGATATTACTGTTTGTGCATTTACAATATTCATTGATTTTTGCCATTGAAAAACATGTTTTTCATATACCAGAAATGTTTGAAGCTACTGACTGAATGAAAGGAGCTGGCATCTCACTCTCTTTGAATCTTCTTTATCATGCTAGGATTAACAGGAAAAAGCTAAAAATTTCAGAATTGCACCGTGCAATGTGGAGATATTACTGTTTGTGCATTTACAATATTCATTGATTTTTGCCATTGAAAAACATGTTTTTCATATACCAGAAATGTTTGAAGCTACTGACTGAATGAAAGGAGCTGGCATCTCACTCTCTTTGAATCTTCTTTATCATGCTAGGATTAACAGGAAAAAGCAAAAAATTTCAGAATTGCACCTTGCAATGTGGAGATATTACTGTTTGTGCATTTACAATATTCATTGATTTTTGCCATTGAAAAACATGTTTTTCATATACCAGAAATGTTTGAAGCTACTGACTGAATGAAAGGAGCTGGCATCTCACTCTCTTTGAATCTTCTTTATCATGCTAGGATTAACAGGAAAAAGCTAAAAATTTCAGAATTGCACCGTGCAATGTGGAGATATTACTGTTTGTGCATTTACAATATTCATTGATTTTTGCCATTGAAAAACATGTTTTTCATATACCAGAAATGTTTGAAGCTACTGACTGAATGAAAGGAGCTGGCATCTCACTCTCTTTGAATCTTCTTTATCATGCTAGGATTAGCAGGAAAAAGCAAAAAATTTCAGAATTGCACCTTGCAATGTGGAGATATTACTGTTTGTGCATTTACAATATTCATTGATTTTTGCCATTGAAAAACATGTTTTTCATATACCAGAAATGTTTGAAGCTACTGACTGAATGAAAGGAGCTGGCATCTCACTCTCTTTGAATCTTCTTTATCATGCTAGGATTAACAGGAAAAAGCTAAAAATTTCAGAATTGCACCGTGCAATGTGGAGATATTACTGTTTGTGCATTTACAATATTCATTGATTTTTGCCATTGAAAAACGTTTTTCATATACCAGAAATGTTTGAAGCTACTGACTGAATGAAAGGAGCTGGCATCTCACTCTCTTTGAATCTTCTTTATCATGCTAGGATTAACAGGAAAAAGCAAAAAATTTCAGAATTGCACCTTGCAATGTGGAGATATTACTGTTTGTGCATTTACAATATTCATTGATTTTTGCCATTGAAAAACATGTTTTTCATATACCAGAAATGTTTGAAGCTACTGACTGAATGAAAGGAGCTGGCATCTCACTCTCTTTGAATCTTCTTTATCATGCTAGGATTAACAGGAAAAAGCTAAAAATTTCAGAATTGCACCGTGCAATGTGGAGATATTACTGTTTGTGCATTTACAATATTCATTGATTTTTGCCATTGAAAAACATGTTTTTCATATACCAGAAATGTTTGAAGCTACTGACTGAATGAAAGGAGCTGGCATCTCACTCTCTTTGAATCTTCTTTATCATGCTAGGATTAGCAGGAAAAAGCAAAAAATTTCAGAATTGCACCTTGCAATGTGGAGATATTACTGTTTGTGCATTTACAATATTCATTGATTTTTGCCATTGAAAAACATGTTTTTCATATACCAGAAATGTTTGAAGCTACTGACTGAATGAAAGGAGCTGGCATCTCACTCTCTTTGAATCTTCTTTATCATGCTAGGATTAACAGGAAAAAGCAAAAAATTTCAGAATTGCACCTTGCAATGTGGAGATATTACTGTTTGTGCATTTACAATATTCATTGATTTTTGCCATTGAAAAACATGTTTTTCATATACCAGAAATGTTTGAAGCTACTGACTGAATGAAAGGAGCTGGCATCTCACTCTCTTTGAATCTTCTTTATCATGCTAGGATTAGCAGGAAAAAGCAAAAAATTTCAGAATTGCACCTTGCAATGTGGAGATATTACTGTTTGTGCATTTACAATATTCATTGAATTTTGCCATTGAAAAACATGTTTTTCATATACCAGAAATGTTTGAAGCTACTGACTGAATGAAAGGAGCTGGCATCTCACTCTCTTTGAATCTTCTTTATCATGCTATGATTAACAGGAAAAAGCAAAAAATTTCAGAATTGCACCTTGCAATGTGGAGATATTACTGTTTGTGCATTTACAATATTCATTGATTTTTGCCATTGAAAAACATGTTTTTCATATACCAGAAATGTTTGAAGCTACTGACTGAATGAAAGGAGCTGGCATCTCACTCTCTTTGAATCTTCTTTATCATGCTAGGATTAACAGGAAAAAGCAAAAAATTTCAGAATTGCACCTTGCAATGTGGAGATATTACTGTTTGTGCATTTACAATATTCATTGATTTTTGCCATTGAAAAACATGTTTTTCATATACCAGAAATGTTTGAAGCTACTGACTGAATGAAAGGAGCTGGCATCTCACTCTCTTTGAATCTTCTTTATCATGCTAGGATTAACAGGAAAAAGCTAAAAATTTCAGAATTGCACCGTGCAATGTGGAGATATTACTGTTTGTGCATTTACAATATTCATTGATTTTTGCCATTGAAAAACATGTTTTTCATATACCAGAAATGTTTGAAGCTACTGACTGAATGAAAGGAGCTGGCATCTCACTCTCTTTGAATCTTCTTTATCATGCTAGGATTAGCAGGAAAAAGCAAAAAATTTCAGAATTGCACCTTGCAATGTGGAGATATTACTGTTTGTGCATTTACAATATTCATTGATTTTTGCCATTGAAAAACATGTTTTTCATATACCAGAAATGTTTGAATCTACTGACTGAATGAAAGGAGCTGGCATCTCACTCTCTTTGAATCTTCTTTATCATGCTAGGATTAACAGGAAAAAGCTAAAAATTTCAGAATTGCACCGTGCAATGTGGAGATATTACTGTTTGTGCATTTACAATATTCATTGATTTTTGCCATTGAAAAACATGTTTTTCATATACCAGAAATGTTTGAAGCTAATGACTGAATGAAAGGAGCTGGCATCTCACTCTCTTTGAATCTTCTTTATCATGCTAGGATTAACAGGAAAAAGCTAAAAATTTCAGAATTGCACCGTGCAATGTGGAGATATTACTGTTTGTGCATTTACAATATTCATTGATTTTTGCCATTGAAAAACATGTTTTTCATATACCAGAAATGTTTGAAGCTACTGACTGAATGAAAGGAGCTGGCATCTCACTCTCTTTGAATCTTTATCATGCTAGGATTAGCAGGAAAAAGCAAAAAATTTCAGAATTGCACCTTGCAATGTGGAGATATTACTGTTTGTGCATTTACAATATTCATTGATTTTTGCCATTGAAAAACATGTTTTTCATATACCAGAAATGTTTGAAGCTACTGACTGAATGAAAGGAGCTGGCATCTCACTATTTGAATCTTCTTTATCATGCTAGGATTAACAGGAAAAAGCTAAGAATTTCAGAATTGCACCGTGCAATGTGGAGATATTACTGTTTGTGCATTTCCAATATTCATTGATTTTTGCCATTGAAAAACATGTTTTTCATATACCAGAAATGTTTGAAGCTACTGACTGAATGAAAGGAGCTGGCATCTCACTCTCTTTGAATCTTCTTTATCATGCTAGGATTAGCAGGAAAAAGCAAAAAATTTCAGAATTGCACCTTGCAATGTGGAGATATTACTGTTTGTGCATTTACAATATTCATTGATTTTTGCCATTGAAAAACATGTTTTTCATATACCAGAAATGTTTGAAGCTACTGACTGAATGAAAGGAGCTGGCATCTCACTCTCTTTGAATCTTCTTTATCATGCTAGGATTAACAGGAAAAAGCAAAAAATTTCAGAATTGCACCTTGCAATGTGGAGATATTACTGTTTGTGCATTTACAATATTCATTGATTTTTGCCATTGAAAAACATGTTTTTCATATACCAGAAATGTTTGAAGCTACTGACTGAATGAAAGGAGCTGGCATCTCACTCTCTTTGAATCTTCTTTATCATGCTAGGATTAACAGGAAAAAGCTAAAAATTTCAGAATTGCACCGTGCAATGTGGAGATATTACTGTTTGTGCATTTACAATATTCATTGATTTTTGCCATTGAAAAACATGTTTTTCATATACCAGAAATGTTTGAAGCTACTGACTGAATGAAAGGAGCTGGCATCTCACTCTCTTTCAATCTTTATCATGCTAGGATTAGCAGGAAAAAGCAAAAAATTTCAGAATTGCACCTTGCAATGTGGAGATATTACTGTTTGTGCATTTACAATATTCATTGATTTTTGCCATTGAAAAACGTTTTTCATATACCAGAAATGTTTGAAGCTACTGACTGAATGAAAGGAGCTGGCATCTCACTCTCTTTGAATCTTCTTTATCATGCTAGGATTAGCAGGAAAAAGCAAAAAATTTCAGAATTGCACCTTGCAATGTGGAGATATTACTGTTTGTGCATTTACAATATTCATTGATTTTTGCCATTGAAAAACGTTTTTCATATACCAGAAATGTTTGAAGCTACTGACTGAATGAAAGGAGCTGGCATCTCACTCTCTTTGAATCTTCTTTATCATGCTAGAATTAACAGGAAAAAGCAAAAAATTTCAGAATTGCACCTTGCAATGTGGAGATATTACTGTTTGTGCATTTACAATATTCATTGATTTTTGCCATTGAAAAACATGTTTTTCATATACCAGAAATGTTTGAAGCTACTGACTGAATGAAAGGAGCTGGCATCTCACTCTCTTTGAATCTTCTTTATCATGCTAGGATTAACAGGAAAAAGCTAAAAATTTCAGAATTGCACCGTGCAATGTGGAGATATTACTGTTTGTGCATTTACAATATTCATTGATTTTTGCCATTGAAAAACATGTTTTTCATATACCAGAAATGTTTGAAGCTACTGACTGAATGAAAGGAGCTGGCATCTCACTCTCTTTGAATCTTCTTTATCATGCTAGGATTAACAGGAAAAAGCAAAAAATTTCAGAATTGCACCTTGCAATGTGGAGATATTACTGTTTGTGCATTTACAATATTCATTGATTTTTGCCATTGAAAAACATGTTTTTCATATACCAGAAATGTTTGAAGCTACTGACTGAATGAAAGGAGCTGGCATCTCACTCTCTTTGAATCTTCTTTATCATGCTAGGACTAACAGGAAAAAGCTAAAAATTTCAGAATTGCACCGTGCAATGTGGAGATATTACTGTTTGTGCATTTACAATATTCATTGATTTTTGCCATTGAAAAACATGTTTTTCATATACCAGAAATGTTTGAAGCTACTGACTGAATGAAAGGAGCTGGCATCTCACTCTCTTTGAATCTTCTTTATCATGCTAGGATTAGCAGGAAAAAGCAAAAAATTTCAGAATTGCACCTTGCAATGTGGAGATATTACTGTTTGTGCATTTACAATATTCATTGATTTTTGCCATTGAAAAACATGTTTTTCATATACCAGAAATGTTTGAAGCTACTGACTGAATGAAAGGAGCTGGCATCTCACTCTCTTTGAATCTTCTTTATCATGCTAGGATTAACAGGAAAAAGCTAAAAATTTCAGAATTGCACCGTGCAATGTGGAGATATTACTGTTTGTGCATTTACAATATTCATTGATTTTTGCCATTGAAAAACATGTTTTTCATATACCAGAAATGTTTGAAGCTACTGACTGAATGAAAGGAGCTGGCATCTCACTCTCTTTGAATCTTCTTTATCATGCTAGGATTAGCAGGAAAAAGCAAAAAATTTCAGAATTGCACCTTGCAATGTGGAGATATTACTGTTTGTGCATTTACAATATTCATTGATTTTTGCCATTGAAAAACATGTTTTTCATATACCAGAAATGTTTGAAGCTACTGACTGAATGAAAGGAGCTGGCATCTCACTCTCTTTGAATCTTTATCATGCTAGGATTAACAGGAAAAAGCAAAAAATTTCAGAATTGCACCTTGCAATGTGGAGATATTACTGTTTGTGCATTTACAATATTCATTGATTTTTGCCATTGAAAAACATGTTTTTCATATACCAGAAATGTTTGAAGCTACTGACTGAATGAAAGGAGCTGGCATCTCACTCTCTTTGAATCTTCTTTATCATGCTAGGATTAGCAGGAAAAAGCAAAAAATTTCAGAATTGCACCTTGCAATGTGGAGATATTACTGTTTGTGCATTTACAATATTCATTGATTTTTGCCATTGAAAAACATGTTTTTCATATACCAGAAATGTTTGAAGCTACTGACTGAATGAAAGGAGCTGGCATCTCACTCTCTTTGAATATTCTTTATCATGCTAGGATTAACAGGAAAAAGCAAAAAATTTCAGAATTGCACCTTGCAATGTGGAGATATTACTGTTTGTGCATTTACAATATTCATTGATTTTTGCCATTGAAAAACATGTTTTTCATATACCAGAAATGTTTGAAGCTACTGACTGAATGAAAGGAGCTGGCATCTCACTCTCTTTGAATCTTCTTTATCATGCTAGGATTAACAGGAAAAAGCTAAAAATTTCAGAATTGCACCGTGCAATGTGGAGATATTACTGTTTGTGCATTTACAATATTCATTGATTTTTGCCATTGAAAAACATGTTTTTCATATACCAGAAATGTTTGAAGCTACTGACTGAATGAAAGGAGCTGGCATCTCACTCTCTTTGAATCTTCTTTATCATGCTAGGATTAACAGGAAAAAGCAAAAAATTTCAGAATTGCACCTTGCAATGTGGAGATATTACTGTTTGTGCATTTACAATATTCATTGATTTTTGCCATTGAAAAACATGTTTTTCATATACCAGAAATGTTTGAAGCTACTGACTGAATGAAAGGAGCTGGCATCTCACTCTCTTTGAATCTTCTTTATCATGCTAGGACTAACAGGAAAAAGCTAAAAATTTCAGAATTGCACCGTGCAATGTGGAGATATTACTGTTTGTGCATTTACAATATTCATTGATTTTTGCCATTGAAAAACATGTTTTTCATATACCAGAAATGTTTGAAGCTACTGACTGAATGAAAGGAGCTGGCATCTCACTCTCTTTGAATCTTTATCATGCTAGGATTAACAGGAAAAAGCAAAAAATTTCAGAATTGCACCTTGCAATGTGGAGATATTACTGTTTGTGCATTTACAATATTCATTGATTTTTGCCATTGAAAAACATGTTTTTCATATACCAGAAATGTTTGAAGCTACTGACTGAATGAAAGGAGCTGGCATCTCACTCTCTTTGAATCTTCTTTATCATGCTAGGATTAGCAGGAAAAAGCAAAAAATTTCAGAATTGCACCTTGCAATGTGGAGATATTACTGTTTGTGCATTTACAATATTCATTGATTTTTGCCATTGAAAAACATGTTTTTCATATACCAGAAATGTTTGAAGCTACTGACTGAATGAAAGGAGCTGGCATCTCACTCTCTTTGAATATTCTTTATCATGCTAGGATTAACAGGAAAAAGCAAAAAATTTCAGAATTGCACCTTGCAATGTGGAGATATTACTGTTTGTGCATTTACAATATTCATTGATTTTTGCCATTGAAAAACATGTTTTTCATATACCAGAAATGTTTGAAGCTACTGACTGAATGAAAGGAGCTGGCATCTCACTCTCTTTGAATCTTCTTTATCATGCTAGGATTAACAGGAAAAAGCTAAAAATTTCAGAATTGCACCGTGCAATGTGGAGATATTACTGTTTGTGCATTTACAATATTCATTGATTTTTGCCATTGAAAAACATGTTTTTCATATACCAGAAATGTTTGAAGCTACTGACTGAATGAAAGGAGCTGGCATCTCACTCTCTTTGAATCTTCTTTATCATGCTAGGATTAACAGGAAAAAGCAAAAAATTTCAGAATTGCACCTTGCAATGTGGAGATATTACTGTTTGTGCATTTACAATATTCATTGATTTTTGCCATTGAAAAACATGTTTTTCATATACCAGAAATGTTTGAAGCTACTGACTGAATGAAAGGAGCTGGCATCTCACTCTCTTTGAATCTTCTTTATCATGCTAGGACTAACAGGAAAAAGCTAAAAATTTCAGAATTGCACCGTGCAATGTGGAGATATTACTGTTTGTGCATTTACAATATTCATTGATTTTTGCCATTGAAAAACATGTTTTTCATATACCAGAAATGTTTGAAGCTACTGACTGAATGAAAGGAGCTGGCATCTCACTCTCTTTGAATCTTCTTTATCATGCTAGGATTAGCAGGAAAAAGCAAAAAATTTCAGAATTGCACCTTGCAATGTGGAGATATTACTGTTTGTGCATTTACAATATTCATTGATTTTTGCCATTGAAAAACATGTTTTTCATATACCAGAAATGTTTGAAGCTACTGACTGAATGAAAGGAGCTGGCATCTCACTCTCTTTGAATCTTCTTTATCATGCTAGGATTAACAGGAAAAAGCTAAAAATTTCAGAATTGCACCGTGCAATGTGGAGATATTACTGTTTGTGCATTTACAATATTCATTGATTTTTGCCATTGAAAAACATGTTTTTCATATACCAGAAATGTTTGAAGCTACTGACTGAATGAAAGGAGCTGGCATCTCACTCTCTTTGAATCTTCTTTATCATGCTAGGATTAGCAGGAAAAAGCAAAAAATTTCAGAATTGCACCTTGCAATGTGGAGATATTACTGTTTGTGCATTTACAATATTCATTGATTTTTGCCATTGAAAAACATGTTTTTCATATACCAGAAATGTTTGAAGCTACTGACTGAATGAAAGGAGCTGGCATCTCACTCTCTTTGAATCTTTATCATGCTAGGATTAACAGGAAAAAGCAAAAAATTTCAGAATTGCACCTTGCAATGTGGAGATATTACTGTTTGTGCATTTACAATATTCATTGATTTTTGCCATTGAAAAACATGTTTTTCATATACCAGAAATGTTTGAAGCTACTGACTGAATGAAAGGAGCTGGCATCTCACTCTCTTTGAATCTTCTTTATCATGCTAGGATTAGCAGGAAAAAGCAAAAAATTTCAGAATTGCACCTTGCAATGTGGAGATATTACTGTTTGTGCATTTACAATATTCATTGATTTTTGCCATTGAAAAACATGTTTTTCATATACCAGAAATGTTTGAAGCTACTGACTGAATGAAAGGAGCTGGCATCTCACTCTCTTTGAATATTCTTTATCATGCTAGGATTAACAGGAAAAAGCAAAAAATTTCAGAATTGCACCTTGCAATGTGGAGATATTACTGTTTGTGCATTTACAATATTCATTGATTTTTGCCATTGAAAAACATGTTTTTCATATACCAGAAATGTTTGAAGCTACTGACTGAATGAAAGGAGCTGGCATCTCACTCTCTTTGAATCTTCTTTATCATGCTAGGATTAACAGGAAAAAGCTAAAAATTTCAGAATTGCACCGTGCAATGTGGAGATATTACTGTTTGTGCATTTACAATATTCATTGATTTTTGCCATTGAAAAACATGTTTTTCATATACCAGAAATGTTTGAAGCTACTGACTGAATGAAAGGAGCTGGCATCTCACTCTCTTTGAATCTTCTTTATCATGCTAGGATTAACAGGAAAAAGCAAAAAATTTCAGAATTGCACCTTGCAATGTGGAGATATTACTGTTTGTGCATTTACAATATTCATTGATTTTTGCCATTGAAAAACATGTTTTTCATATACCAGAAATGTTTGAAGCTACTGACTGAATGAAAGGAGCTGGCATCTCACTCTCTTTGAATCTTCTTTATCATGCTAGGATTAACAGGAAAAAGCTAAAAATTTCAGAATTGCACCGTGCAATGTGGAGATATTACTGTTTGTGCATTTACAATATTCATTGATTTTTGCCATTGAAAAACATGTTTTTCATATACCAGAAATGTTTGAAGCTACTGACTGAATGAAAGGAGCTGGCATCTCACTCTCTTTGAATCTTCTTTATCATGCTAGGATTAACAGGAAAAAGCTAAAAATTTCAGAATTGCACCGTGCAATGTGGAGATATTACTGTTTGTGCATTTACAATATTCATTGATTTTTGCCATTGAAAACATGTTTTTCATATACCAGAAATGTTTGAAGCTACTGACTGAATGAAAGGAGCTGGCATCTCACTCTCTTTGAATCTTCTTTATCATGCTAGGATTAACAGGAAAAAGCAAAAAATTTCAGAATTGCACCTTGCAATGTGGAGATATTACTGTTTGTGCATTTACAATATTCATTGATTTTTGCCATTGAAAAACATGTTTTTCATATACCAGAAATGTTTGAAGCTACTGACTGAATGAAAGGAGCTGGCATCTCACTCTCTTTGAATCTTCTTTATCATGCTAGGATTAACAGGAAAAAGCTAAAAATTTCAGAATTGCACCATGCAATGTGGAGATATTACTGTTTGTGCATTTACAATATTCATTGATTTTTGCCATTGAAAAACATGTTTTTCATATACCAGAAATGTTTGAAGCTACTGACTGAATGAAAGGAGCTGGCATCTCACTCTCTTTGAATCTTCTTTATCATGCTAGGATTAGCAGGAAAAAGCAAAAAATTTCAGAATTGCACCTTGCAATGTGGAGATATTACTGTTTGTGCATTTACAATATTCATTGATTTTTGCCATTGAAAAACATGTTTTTCATATACCAGAAATGTTTGAAGCTACTGACTGAATGAAAGGAGCTGGCATCTCACTCTCTTTGAATCTTCTTTATCATGCTAGGATTAACAGGAAAAAGCAAAAAATTTCAGAATTGCACCTTGCAATGTGGAGATATTACTGTTTGTGCATTTACAATATTCATTGATTTTTGCCATTGAAAAACATGTTTTTCATATACCAGAAATGTTTGAAGCTACTGACTGAATGAAAGGAGCTGGCATCTCACTCTCTTTGAATCTTCTTTATCATGCTAGGATTAACAGGAAAAAGCTAAAAATTTCAGAATTGCACCGTGCAATGTGGAGATATTACTGTTTGTGCATTTACAATATTCATTGATTTTTGCCATTGAAAAACATGTTTTTCATATACCAGAAATGTTTGAAGCTACTGACTGAATGAAAGGAGCTGGCATCTCACTCTCTTTGAATCTTCTTTATCATGCTAGGATTAGCAGGAAAAAGCAAAAAATTTCAGAATTGCACCTTGCAATGTGGAGATATTACTGTTTGTGCATTTACAATATTCATTGATTTTTGCCATTGAAAAACATGTTTTTCATATACCAGAAATGTTTGAAGCTACTGACTGAATGAAAGGAGCTGGCATCTCACTCTCTTTGAATCTTCTTTATCATGCTAGGATTAACAGGAAAAAGCTAAAAATTTCAGAATTGCACCGTGCAATGTGGAGATATTACTGTTTGTGCATTTACAATATTCATTGATTTTTGCCATTGAAAAACATGTTTTTCATATACCAGAAATGTTTGAAGCTACTGACTGAATGAAAGGAGCTGGCATCTCACTCTCTTTGAATCTTCTTTATCATGCTAGGATTAGCAGGAAAAAGCTAAAAATTTCAGAATTGCACCTTGCAATGTGGAGATATTACTGTTTGTGCATTTACAATATTCATTGATTTTTGCCATTGAAAAACATGTTTTTCATATACCAGAAATGTTTGAAGCTACTGACTGAATGAAAGGAGCTGGCATCTCACTCTCTTTGAATCTTCTTTATCATGCTAGGATTAACAGGAAAAAGCAAAAAATTTCAGAATTGCACCGTGCAATGTGGAGATATTACTGTTTGTGCATTTACAATATTCATTGATTTTTGCCATTGAAAAACATGTTTTTCATATACCAGAAATGTTTGAAGCTACTGACTGAATGAAAGGAGCTGGCATCTCACTCTCTTTGAATCTTCTTTATCATGCTAGGATTAACAGGAAAAAGCAAAAAATTTCAGAATTGCACCTTGCAATGTGGAGATATTACTGTTTGTGCATTTACAATATTCATTGATTTTTGCCATTGAAAAACATGTTTTTCATATACCAGAAATGTTTGAAGCTACTGACTGAATGAAAGGAGCTGGCATCTCACTCTCTTTGAATCTTCTTTATCATGCTAGGATTAACAGGAAAAAGCTAAAAATTTCAGAATTGCACCGTGCAATGTGGAGATATTACTGTTTGTGCATTTACAATATTCATTGATTTTTGCCATTGAAAAACATGTTTTTCATATACCAGAAATGTTTGAAGCTACTGACTGAATGAAAGGAGCTGGCATCTCACTCTCTTTGAATCTTCTTTATCATGCTAGGATTAACAGGAAAAAGCAAAAAATTTCAGAATTGCACCTTGCAATGTGGAGATATTACTGTTTGTGCATTTACAATATTCATTGATTTTTGCCATTGAAAAACATGTTTTTCATATACCAGAAATGTTTGAAGCTACTGACTGAATGAAAGGAGCTGGCATCTCACTCTCTTTGAATCTTCTTTATCATGCTAGGATTAACAGGAAAAAGCTAAAAATTTCAGAATTGCACCATGCAATGTGGAGATATTACTGTTTGTGCATTTACAATATTCATTGATTTTTGCCATTGAAAAAACATGTTTTTCATATACCAGAAATGTTTGAAGCTACTGACTGAATGAAAGGAGCTGGCATCTCACTCTCTTTGAATCTTCTTTATCATGCTAGGATTAGCAGGAAAAAGCAAAAAATTTCAGAATTGCACCTTGCAATGTGGAGATATTACTGTTTGTGCATTTACAATATTCATTGATTTTTGCCATTGAAAAACATGTTTTTCATATACCAGAAATGTTGAAGCTACTGACTGAATGAAAGGAGCTGGCATCTCACTCTCTTTGAATCTTCTTTATCATGCTAGGATTAACAGGAAAAAGCTAAAAATTTCAGAATTGCACCGTGCAATGTGGAGATATTACTGTTTGTGCATTTACAATATTCATTGATTTTTGCCATTGAAAAACATGTTTTTCATATACCAGAAATGTTTGAAGCTACTGACTGAATGAAAGGAGCTGGCATCTCACTCTCTTTGAATCTTCTTTATCATGCTAGGATTAACAGGAAAAAGCAAAAAAATTTCAGAATTGCACCTTGCAATGTGGAGATATTACTGTTTGTGCATTTACAATATTCATTGATTTTTGCCATTGAAAAACATGTTTTTCATATACCAGAAATGTTTGAAGCTACTGACTGAATGAAAGGAGCTGGCATCTCACTCTCTTTGAATCTTCTTTATCATGCTAGGATTAACAGGAAAAAGCTAAAAATTTCAGAATTGCACCGTGCAATGTGGAGATATTACTGTTTGTGCATTTACAATATTCATTGATTTTTGCCATTGAAAAACATGTTTTTCATATACCAGAAATGTTTGAAGCTACTGACTGAATGAAAGGAGCTGGCATCTCACTCTCTTTGAATCTTCTTTATCATGCTAGGATTAGCAGGAAAAAGCAAAAAATTTCAGAATTGCACCTTGCAATGTGGAGATATTACTGTTTGTGCATTTACAATATTCATTGATTTTTGCCATTGAAAAACATGTTTTTCATATACCAGAAATGTTTGAAGCTACTGACTGAATGAAAGGAGCTGGCATCTCACTCTCTTTGAATCTTCTTTATCATGCTAGGATTAACAGGAAAAAGCTAAAAATTTCAGAATTGCACCGTGCAATGTGGAGATATTACTGTTTGTGCATTTACAATATTCATTGATTTTTGCCATTGAAAAACATGTTTTTCATATACCAGAAATGTTTGAAGCTACTGACTGAATGAAAGGAGCTGGCATCTCACTCTCTTTGAATCTTCTTTATCATGCTAGGATTAGCAGGAAAAAGCTAAAAATTTCAGAATTGCACCTTGCAATGTGGAGATATTACTGTTTGTGCATTTACAATATTCATTGATTTTTGCCATTGAAAAACATGTTTTTCATATACCAGAAATGTTTGAAGCTACTGACTGAATGAAAGGAGCTGGCATCTCACTCTCTTTGAATCTTCTTTATCATGCTAGGATTAACAGGAAAAAGCAAAAAATTTCAGAATTGCACCTTGCAATGTGGAGATATTACTGTTTGTGCATTTACAATATTCATTGATTTTTGCCATTGAAAAACATGTTTGTCATATACCAGAAATGTTTGAAGCTACTGACTGAATGAAAGGAGCTGGCATCTCACTCTCTTTGAATCTTCTTTATCATGCTAGGATTAACAGGAAAAAGCTAAAAATTTCAGAATTGCACCGTGCAATGTGGAGATATTACTGTTTGTGCATTTACAATATTCATTGATTTTTGCCATTGAAAAACATGTTTTTCATATACCAGAAATGTTTGAAGCTACTGACTGAATGAAAGGAGCTGGCATCTCACTCTCTTTGAATCTTCTTTATCATGCTAGGATTAGCAGGAAAAAGCAAAAAATTTCAGAATTGCACCTTGCAATGTGGAGATATTACTGTTTGTGCATTTACAATATTCATTGATTTTTGCCATTGAAAAACATGTTTTTCATATACCAGAAATGTTTGAAGCTACTGACTGAATGAAAGGAGCTGGCATCTCACTCTCTTTGAATCTTCTTTATCATGCTAGGATTAACAGGAAAAAGCTAAAAATTTCAGAATTGCACCGTGCAATGTGGAGATATTACTGTTTGTGCATTTACAATATTCATTGATTTTTGCCATTGAAAAACATGTTTTTCATATACCAGAAATGTTTGAAGCTACTGACTGAATGAAAGGAGCTGGCATCTCACTCTCTTTGAATCTTCTTTATCATGCTAGGATTAACAGGAAAAAGCAAAAAATTTCAGAATTGCACCGTGCAATGTGGAGATATTACTGTTTGTGCATTTACAATATTCATTGATTTTTGCCATTGAAAAACATGTTTTCATATACCAGAAATGTTTGAAGCTACTGACTGAATGAAAGGAGCTGGCATCTCACTCTCTTTGAATCTTCTTTATCATGCTAGGATTAACAGGAAAAAGCTAAAAATTTCAGAATTGCACCGTGCAATGTGGAGATATTACTGTTTGTGCATTTACAATATTCATTGATTTTTGCCATTGAAAAACATGTTTTTCATATACCAGAAATGTTTGAAGCTACTGACTGAATGAAAGGAGCTGGCATC
>NW_027371426.1:0-27424 GCF_046119375.1 Phyllobates terribilis
CTACTGACTGAATGAAAGGAGCTGGCATCTCACTCTCTTTGAATCTTCTTTATCATGCTAGGATTAGCAGGAAAAAGCAAAAAATTTCAGAATTGCACCTTGCAATGTGGAGATATTACTGTTTGTGCATTTACAATATTCATTGATTTTTGCCATTGAAAAACATGTTTTTCATATACCAGAAATGTTTGAAGCTACTGACTGAATGAAAGGAGCTGGCATCTCACTCTCTTTGAATCTTCTTTATCATGCTAGGATTAACAGGAAAAAGCTAAAAATTTCAGAATTGCACCGTGCAATGTGGAGATATTACTGTTTGTGCATTTACAATATTCATTGATTTTTGCCATTGAAAAACATGTTTTTCATATACCAGAAATGTTTGAAGCTACTGACTGAATGAAAGGAGCTGGCATCTCACTCTCTTTGAATCTTCTTTATCATGCTAGGATTAACAGGAAAAAGCTAAAAATTTCAGAATTGCACCGTGCAATGTGGAGATATTACTGTTTGTGCATTTACAATATTCATTGATTTTTGCCATTGAAAAACATGTTTTTCATATACCAGAAATGTTTGAAGCTACTGACTGAATGAAAGGAGCTGGCATCTCACTCTCTTTGAATCTTCTTTATCATGCTATGATTAGCAGGAAAAAGCAAAAAATTTCAGAATTGCACCTTGCAATGTGGAGATATTACTGTTTGTGCATTTACAATATTCATTGATTTTTGCCATTGAAAAACATGTTTTTCATATACCAGAAATGTTTGAAGCTACTGACTGAATGAAAGGAGCTGGCATCTCACTCTCTTTGAATCTTCTTTATCATGCTAGGATTAACAGGAAAAAGCTAAAAATTTCAGAATTGCACCGTGCAATGTGGAGATATTACTGTTTGTGCATTTACAATATTCATTGATTTTTGCCATTGAAAAACATGTTTTTCATATACCAGAAATGTTTGAAGCTACTGACTGAATGAAAGGAGCTGGCATCTCACTCTCTTTGAATCTTCTTTATCATGCTAGGATTAGCAGGAAAAAGCAAAAAATTTCAGAATTGCACCTTGCAATGTGGAGATATTACTGTTTGTGCATTTACAATATTCATTGATTTTTGCCATTGAAAAACATGTTTTTCATATACCAGAAATGTTTGAAGCTACTGACTGAATGAAAGGAGCTGGCATCTCACTCTCTTTGAATCTTCTTTATCATGCTAGGATTAACAGGAAAAAGCTAAAAATTTCAGAATTGCACCGTGCAATGTGGAGATATTACTGTTTGTGCATTTACAATATTCATTGATTTTTGCCATTGAAAAACATGTTTTTCATATACCAGAAATGTTTGAAGCTACTGACTGAATGAAAGGAGCTGGCATCTCACTCTCTTTGAATCTTCTTTATCATGCTAGGATTAGCAGGAAAAAGCAAAAAATTTCAGAATTGCACCTTGCAATGTGGAGATATTACTGTTTGTGCATTTACAATATTCATTGATTTTTGCCATTGAAAAACATGTTTTTCATATACCAGAAATGTTTGAAGCTACTGACTGAATGAAAGGAGCTGGCATCTGACTCTCTTTGAATCTTCTTTATCATGCTAGGATTAACAGGAAAAAGCTAAAAATTTCAGAATTGCACCGTGCAATGTGGAGATATTACTGTTTGTGCATTTACAATATTCATTGATTTTTGCCATTGAAAAACGTTTTTCATATACCAGAAATGTTTGAAGCTACTGACTGAATGAAAGGAGCTGGCATCTCACTCTCTTTGAATCTTCTTTATCATGCTAGGATTAACAGGAAAAAGCTAAAAATTTCAGAATTGCACCTTGCAATGTGGAGATATTACTGTTTGTGCATTTACAATATTCATTGATTTTTGCCATTGAAAAACATGTTTTTCATATACCAGAAATGTTTGAAGCTACTGACTGAATGAAAGGAGCTGGCATCTCACTCTCTTTGAATCTTCTTTATCATGCTAGGATTAGCAGGAAAAAGCAAAAAATTTCAGAATTGCACCTTGCAATGTGGAGATATTACTGTTTGTGCATTTACAATATTCATTGATTTTTGCCATTGAAAAACATGTTTTTCATATACCAGAAATGTTTGAAGCTACTGACTGAATGAAAGGAGCTGGCATCTCACTCTCTTTGAATCTTCTTTATCATGCTAGGATTAACAGGAAAAAGCAAAAAATTTCAGAATTGCACCTTGCAATGTGGAGATATTACTGTTTGTGCATTTACAATATTCATTGATTTTTGCCATTGAAAAACATGTTTTTCATATACCAGAAATGTTTGAAGCTACTGACTGAATGAAAGGAGCTGGCATCTCACTCTCTTTGAATCTTCTTTATCATGCTAGGATTAACAGGAAAAAGCTAAAAATTTCAGAATTGCACTGTGCAATGTGGAGATATTACTGTTTGTGCATTTACAATATTCATTGATTTTTGCCATTGAAAAACATGTTTTTCATATACCAGAAATGTTTGAAGCTACTGACTGAATGAAAGGAGCTGGCATCTCACTCTCTTTGAATCTTCTTTATCATGCTAGGATTAACAGGAAAAAGCTAAAAATTTCAGAATTGCACCGTGCAATGTGGAGATATTACTGTTTGTGCATTTACAATATTCATTGATTTTTGCCATTGAAAAACATGTTTTTCATATACCAGAAATGTTTGAAGCTACTGACTGAATGAAAGGAGCTGGCATCTCACTCTCTTTGAATGTTCTTTATCATGCTAGGATTAGCAGGAAAAAGCAAAAAATTTCAGAATTGCACCTTGCAATGTGGAGATATTACTGTTTGTGCATTTACAATATTCATTGATTTTTGCCATTGAAAAACATGTTTTTCATATACCAGAAATGTTTGAAGCTACTGACTGAATGAAAGGAGCTGGCATCTCACTCTCTTTGAATCTTCTTTATCATGCTAGGATTAACAGGAAAAAGCAAAAAATTTCAGAATTGCACCTTGCAATGTGGAGATATTACTGTTTGTGCATTTACAATATTCATTGATTTTTGCCATTGAAAAACATGTTTTTCATATACCAGAAATGTTTGAAGCTACTGACTGAATGAAAGGAGCTGGCATCTCACTCTCTTTGAATCTTCTTTATCATGCTAGGATTAACAGGAAAAAGCTAAAAATTTCAGAATTGCACCGTGCAATGTGGAGATATTACTGTTTGTGCATTTACAATATTCATTGATTTTTGCCATTGAAAAACATGTTTTTCATATACCAGAAATGTTTGAAGCTACTGACTGAATGAAAGGAGCTGGCATCTCACTCTCTTTGAATCTTCTTTATCATGCTAGGATTAGCAGGAAAAAGCAAAAAATTTCAGAATTGCACCTTGCAATGTGGAGATATTACTGTTTGTGCATTTACAATATTCATTGATTTTTGCCATTGAAAAACATGTTTTTCATATACCAGAAATGTTTGAAGCTACTGACTGAATGAAAGGAGCTGGCATCTCACTCTCTTTGAATCTTCTTTATCATGCTAGGATTAACAGGAAAAAGCTAAAAATTTCAGAATTGCACCGTGCAATGTGGAGATATTACTGTTTGTGCATTTACAATATTCATTGATTTTTGCCATTGAAAAACGTCCAGAAATGTTTGAAGCTACTGACTGAATGAAAGGAGCTGGCATCTCACTCTCTTTGAATCTTCTTTATCATGCTAGGATTAACAGGAAAAAGCTAAAAATTTCAGAATTGCACCGTGCAATGTGGAGATATTACTGTTTGTGCATTTACAATATTCATTGATTTTTGCCATTGAAAAACATGTTTTTCATATACCAGAAATGTTTGAAGCTACTGACTGAATGAAAGGAGCTGGCATCTCACTCTCTTTGAATCTTCTTTATCATGCTAGGATTAGCAGGAAAAAGCAAAAAATTTCAGAATTGCACCTTGCAATGTGGAGATATTACTGTTTGTGCATTTACAATATTCATTGATTTTTGCCATTGAAAAACATGTTTTTCATATACCAGAAATGTTTGAAGCTACTGACTGAATGAAAGGAGCTGGCATCTCACTCTCTTTGAATCTTCTTTATCATGCTAGGATTAACAGGAAAAAGCAAAAAATTTCAGAATTGCACCTTGCAATGTGGAGATATTACTGTTTGTGCATTTACAATATTCATTGATTTTTGCCATTGAAAAACATGTTTTTCATATACCAGAAATGTTTGAAGCTACTGACTGAATGAAAGGAGCTGGCATCTCACTCTCTTTGAATCTTCTTTATCATGCTAGGATTAACAGGAAAAAGCTAAAAATTTCAGAATTGCACCGTGCAATGTGGAGATATTACTGTTTGTGCATTTACAATATTCATTGATTTTTGCCATTGAAAAACATGTTTTTCATATACCAGAAATGTTTGAAGCTACTGACTGAATGAAAGGAGCTGGCATCTCACTCTCTTTGAATCTTCTTTATCATGCTAGGATTAGCAGGAAAAAGCAAAAAATTTCAGAATTGCACCTTGCAATGTGGAGATATTACTGTTTGTGCATTTACAATATTCATTGATTTTTGCCATTGAAAAACATGTTTTTCATATACCAGAAATGTTTGAAGCTACTGACTGAATGAAAGGAGCTGGCATCTCACTCTCTTTGAATCTTCTTTATCATGCTAGGATTAACAGGAAAAAGCTAAAAATTTCAGAATTGCACCGTGCAATGTGGAGATATTACTGTTTGTGCATTTACAATATTCATTGATTTTTGCCATTGAAAAACATGTTTTTCATATACCAGAAATGTTTGAAGCTACTGACTGAATGAAAGGAGCTGGCATCTCACTCTCTTTGAATCTTCTTTATCATGCTAGGATTAGCATGTTTTTCATATACCAGAAATGTTTGAAGCTACTGACTGAATGAAAGGAGCTGGCATCTCACTCTCTTTGAATCTTCTTTATCATGCTAGGATTAACAGGAAAAAGCTAAAAATTTCAGAATTGCACCGTGCAATGTGGAGATATTACTGTTTGTGCATTTACAATATTCATTGATTTTTGCCATTGAAAAACGTCCAGAAATGTTTGAAGCTACTGACTGAATGAAAGGAGCTGGCATCTCACTCTCTTTGAATCTTCTTTATCATGCTAGGATTAACAGGAAAAAGCTAAAAATTTCAGAATTGCACCGTGCAATGTGGAGATATTACTGTTTGTGCATTTACAATATTCATTGATTTTTGCCATTGAAAAACATGTTTTTCATATACCAGAAATGTTTGAAGCTACTGACTGAATGAAAGGAGCTGGCATCTCACTCTCTTTGAATCTTCTTTATCATGCTAGGATTAGCAGGAAAAAGCAAAAAATTTCAGAATTGCACCTTGCAATGTGGAGATATTACTGTTTGTGCATTTACAATATTCATTGATTTTTGCCATTGAAAAACATGTTTTTCATATACCAGAAATGTTTGAAGCTACTGACTGAATGAAAGGAGCTGGCATCTCACTCTCTTTGAATCTTCTTTATCATGCTAGGATTAACAGGAAAAAGCAAAAAATTTCAGAATTGCACCTTGCAATGTGGAGATATTACTGTTTGTGCATTTACAATATTCATTGATTTTTGCCATTGAAAAACATGTTTTTCATATACCAGAAATGTTTGAAGCTACTGACTGAATGAAAGGAGCTGGCATCTCACTCTCTTTGAATCTTTATCATGCTAGGATTAACAGGAAAAAGCTAAAAATTTCAGAATTGCACCGTGCAATGTGGAGATATTACTGTTTGTGCATTTACAATATTCATTGATTTTTGCCATTGAAAAACATGTTTTTCATATACCAGAAATGTTTGAAGCTACTGACTGAATGAAAGGAGCTGGCATCTCACTCTCTTTGAATCTTCTTTATCATGCTAGGATTAGCAGGAAAAAGCAAAAAATTTCAGAATTGCACCTTGCAATGTGGAGATATTACTGTTTGTGCATTTACAATATTCATTGATTTTTGCCATTGAAAAACATGTTTTTCATATACCAGAAATGTTTGAAGCTACTGACTGAATGAAAGGAGCTGGCATCTCACTCTCTTTGAATCTTCTTTATCATGCTAGGATTAACAGGAAAAAGCTAAAAATTTCAGAATTGCACCGTGCAATGTGGAGATATTACTGTTTGTGCATTTACAATATTCATTGATTTTTGCCATTGAAAAACATGTTTTTCATATACCAGAAATGTTTGAAGCTACTGACTGAATGAAAGGAGCTGGCATCTCACTCTCTTTGAATCTTCTTTATCATGCTAGGATTAGCAGGAAAAAGCAAAAAATTTCAGAATTGCACCTTGCAATGTGGAGATATTACTGTTTGTGCATTTACAATATTCATTGATTTTTGCCATTGAAAAACATGTTTTTCATATACCAGAAATGTTTGAAGCTACTGACTGAATGAAAGGAGCTGGCATCTCACTCTCTTTGAATCTTCTTTATCATGCTAGGATTAACAGGAAAAAGCTAAAAATTTCAGAATTGCACCGTGCAATGTGGAGATATTACTGTTTGTGCATTTACAATATTCATTGATTTTTGCCATTGAAAAACATGTTTTTCATATACCAGAAATGTTTGAAGCTACTGACTGAATGAAAGGAGCTGGCATCTCACTCTCTTTGAATCTTTATCATGCTAGGATTAGCAGGAAAAAGCAAAAAATTTCAGAATTGCACCTTGCAATGTGGAGATATTACTGTTTGTGCATTTACAATATTCATTGATTTTTGCCATTGAAAAACATGTTTTTCATATACCAGAAATGTTTGAAGCTACTGACTGAATGAAAGGAGCTGGCATCTCACTCTCTTTGAATCTTCTTTATCATGCTAGGATTAACAGGAAAAAGCAAAAAATTTCAGAATTGCACCTTGCAATGTGGAGATATTACTGTTTGTGCATTTACAATATTCATTGATTTTTGCCATTGAAAAACATGTTTTTCATATACCAGAAATGTTTGAAGCTACTGACTGAATGAAAGGAGCTGGCATCTCACTCTCTTTGAATCTTCTTTATCATGCTAGGATTAACAGGAAAAAGCTAAAAATTTCAGAATTGCACCGTGCAATGTGGAGATATTACTGTTTGTGCATTTACAATATTCATTGATTTTTGCCATTGAAAAACATGTTCTTCATATACCAGAAATGTTTGAAGCTACTGACTGAATGAAAGGAGCTGGCATCTCACTCTCTTTGAATCTTCTTTATCATGCTAGGATTAGCAGGAAAAAGCAAAAAATTTCAGAATTGCACCTTGCAATGTGGAGATATTACTGTTTGTGCATTTACAATATTCATTGATTTTTGCCATTGAAAAACATGTTTTTCATATACCAGAAATGTTTGAAGCTACTGACTGAATGAAAGGAGCTGGCATCTCACTCTCTTTGAATCTTCTTTATCATGCTAGGATTAACAGGAAAAAGCTAAAAATTTCAGAATTGCACCGTGCAATGTGGAGATATTACTGTTTGTGCATTTACAATATTCATTGATTTTTGCCATTGAAAAACATGTTTTTCATATACCAGAAATGTTTGAAGCTACTGACTGAATGAAAGGAGCTGGCATCTCACTCTCTTTGAATCTTCTTTATCATGCTAGGATTAGCAGGAAAAAGCAAAAAATTTCAGAATTGCACCTTGCAATGTGGAGATATTACTGTTTGTGCATTTACAATATTCATTGATTTTTGCCATTGAAAAACATGTTTTTCATATACCAGAAATGTTTGAAGCTACTGACTGAATGAAAGGAGCTGGCATCTCACTCTCTTTGAATCTTCTTTATCATGCTAGGATTAACAGGAAAAAGCAAAAAATTTCAGAATTGCACCTTGCAATGTGGAGATATTACTGTTTGTGCATTTACAATGTTCATTGATTTTTGCCATTGAAAAACATGTTTTTCATATACCAGAAATGTTTGAAGCTACTGACTGAATGAAAGGAGCTGGCATCTCACTCTCTTTGAATCTTCTTTATCATGCTAGGATTAACAGGAAAAAGCTAAAAATTTCAGAATTGCACCGTGCAATGTGGAGATATTACTGTTTGTGCATTTACAATATTCATTGATTTTTGCCATTGAAAAACATGTTTTTCATATACCAGAAATGTTTGAAGCTACTGACTGAATGAAAGGAGCTGGCATCTCACTCTCTTTGAATCTTCTTTATCATGCTAGGATTAGCAGGAAAAAGCAAAAAATTTCAGAATTGCACCTTGCAATGTGGAGATATTACTGTTTGTGCATTTACAATATTCATTGATTTTTGCCATTGAAAAACATGTTTTTCATATACCAGAAATGTTTGAAGCTACTGACTGAATGAAAGGAGCTGGCATCTCACTCTCTTTGAATCTTCTTTATCATGCTAGGATTAACAGGAAAAAGCTAAAAATTTCAGAATTGCACCGTGCAATGTGGAGATATTACTGTTTGTGCATTTACAATATTCATTGATTTTTGCCATTGAAAAACATGTTTTTCATATACCAGAAATGTTTGAAGCTACTGACTGAATGAAAGGAGCTGGCATCTCACTCTCTTTGAATCTTCTTTATCATGCTAGGATTAGCAGGAAAAAGCAAAAAATTTCAGAATTGCACCTTGCAATGTGGAGATATTACTGTTTGTGCATTTACAATATTCATTGATTTTTGCCATTGAAAAACATGTTTTTCATATACCAGAAATGTTTGAAGCTACTGACTGAATGAAAGGAGCTGGCATCTCACTCTCTTTGAATCTTCTTTATCATGCTAGGATTAACAGGAAAAAGCTAAAAATTTCAGAATTGCACCGTGCAATGTGGAGATATTACTGTTTGTGCATTTACAATATTCATTGATTTTTGCCATTGAAAAACATGTTTTTCATATACCAGAAATGTTTGAAGCTACTGACTGAATGAAAGGAGCTGGCATCTCACTCTCTTTGAATCTTCTTTATCATGCTAGGATTAGCAGGAAAAAGCAAAAAATTTCAGAATTGCACCTTGCAATGTGGAGATATTACTGTTTGTGCATTTACAATATTCATTGATTTTTGCCATTGAAAAACATGTTTTTCATATACCAGAAATGTTTGAAGCTACTGACTGAATGAAAGGAGCTGGCATCTCACTCTCTTTGAATCTTTATCATGCTAGGATTAACAGGAAAAAGCTAAAAATTTCAGAATTGCACCGTGCAATGTGGAGATATTACTGTTTGTGCATTTACAATATTCATTGATTTTTGCCATTGAAAAACATGTTTTTCATATACCAGAAATGTTTGAAGCTACTGACTGAATGAAAGGAGCTGGCATCTCACTCTCTTTGAATCTTCTTTATCATGCTAGGATTAACAGGAAAAAGCTAAAAATTTCAGAATTGCACCGTGCAATGTGGAGATATTACTGTTTGTGCATTTACAATATTCATTGATTTTTGCCATTGAAAAACATGTTTGTCATATACCAGAAATGTTTGAAGCTACTGACTGAATGAAAGGAGCTGGCATCTCACTCTCTTTGAATCTTCTTTATCATGCTATGATTAGCAGGAAAAAGCAAAAAATTTCAGAATTGCACCTTGCAATGTGGAGATATTACTGTTTGTGCATTTACAATATTCATTGATTTTTGCCATTGAAAAACATGTTTTTCATATACCAGAAATGTTTGAAGCTACTGACTGAATGAAAGGAGCTGGCATCTCACTCTCTTTGAATCTTCTTTATCATGCTAGGATTAACAGGAAAAAGCTAAAAATTTCAGAATTGCACCGTGCAATGTGGAGATATTACTGTTTGTGCATTTACAATATTCATTGATTTTTGCCATTGAAAAACATGTTTTTCATATACCAGAAATGTTTGAAGCTACTGACTGAATGAAAGGAGCTGGCTTCTCACTCTCTTTGAATCTTCTTTATCATGCTAGGATTAGCAGGAAAAAGCAAAAAATTTCAGAATTGCACCTTGCAATGTGGAGATATTACTGTTTGTGCATTTACAATATTCATTGATTTTTGCCATTGAAAAACATGTTTTTCATATACCAGAAATGTTTGAAGCTACTGACTGAATGAAAGGAGCTGGCATCTCACTCTCTTTGAATCTTCTTTATCATGCTAGGATTAACAGGAAAAAGCTAAAAATTTCAGAATTGCACCATGCAATGTGGAGATATTACTGTTTGTGCATTTACAATATTCATTGATTTTTGCCATTGAAAAACATGTTCTTCATATACCAGAAATGTTTGAAGCTACTGACTGAATGAAAGGAGCTGGCATCTCACTCTCTTTGAATCTTCTTTATCATGCTAGGATTAGCAGGAAAAAGCAAAAAATTTCAGAATTGCACCTTGCAATGTGGAGATATTACTGTTTGTGCATTTACAATATTCATTGATTTTTGCCATTGAAAAACATGTTTTTCATATACCAGAAATGTTTGAAGCTACTGACTGAATGAAAGGAGCTGGCATCTCACTCTCTTTGAATCTTCTTTATCATGCTAGGATTAACAGGAAAAAGCAAAAAATTTCAGAATTGCACCTTGCAATGTGGAGATATTACTGTTTGTGCATTTACAATATTCATTGATTTTTGCCATTGAAAAACATGTTTTTCATATACCAGAAATGTTTGAAGCTACTGACTGAATGAAAGGAGCTGGCATCTCACTCTCTTTGAATCTTCTTTATCATGCTAGGATTAACAGGAAAAAGCAAAAAATTTCAGAATTGCACCTTGCAATGTGGAGATATTACTGTTTGTGCATTTACAATATTCATTGATTTTTGCCATTGAAAAACATGTTTTTCATATACCAGAAATGTTTGAAGCTACTGACTGAATGAAAGGAGCTGGCATCTCACTCTCTTTGAATCTTCTTTATCATGCTAGGATTAACAGGAAAAAGCTAAAAATTTCAGAATTGCACCATGCAATGTGGAGATATTACTGTTTGTGCATTTACAATATTCATTGATTTTTGCCATTGAAAAACATGTTCTTATACCAGAAATGTTTGAAGCTACTGACTGAATGAAAGGAGCTGGCATCTCACTCTCTTTGAATCTTCTTTATCATGCTAGGATTAGCAGGAAAAAGCAAAAAATTTCAGAATTGCACCTTGCAATGTGGAGATATTACTGTTTGTGCATTTACAATATTCATTGATTTTTGCCATTGAAAAACATGTTTTTCATATACCAGAAATGTTTGAAGCTACTGACTGAATGAAAGGAGCTGGCATCTCACTCTCTTTGAATCTTCTTTATCATGCTAGGATTAACAGGAAAAAGCTAAAAATTTCAGAATTGCACCGTGCAATGTGGAGATATTACTGTTTGTGCATTTACAATATTCATTGATTTTTGCCATTGAAAAACATGTTTTTCATATACCAGAAATGTTTGAAGCTACTGACTGAATGAAAGGAGCTGGCATCTCACTCTCTTTGAATCTTCTTTATCATGCTAGGATTAGCAGGAAAAAGCAAAAAATTTCAGAATTGCACCTTGCAATGTGGAGATATTACTGTTTGTGCATTTACAATATTCATTGATTTTTGCCATTGAAAAACATGTTTTTCATATACCAGAAATGTTTGAAGCTACTGACTGAATGAAAGGAGCTGGCATCTCACTCTCTTTGAATCTTCTTTATCATGCTAGGATTAACAGGAAAAAGCTAAAAATTTCAGAATTGCACCGTGCAATGTGGAGATATTACTGTTTGTGCATTTACAATATTCATTGATTTTTGCCATTGAAAAACATGTTTTTCATATACCAGAAATGTTTGAAGCTACTGACTGAATGAAAGGAGCTGGCATCTCACTCTCTTTGAATCTTCTTTATCATGCTAGGATTAGCAGGAAAAAGCAAAAAATTTCAGAATTGCACCTTGCAATGTGGAGATATTACTGTTTGTGCATTTACAATATTCATTGATTTTTGCCATTGAAAAACATGTTTTTCATATACCAGAAATGTTTGAAGCTACTGACTGAATGAAAGGAGCTGGCATCTCACTCTCTTTGAATCTTCTTTATCATGCTAGGATTAACAGGAAAAAGCTAAAAATTTCAGAATTGCACCGTGCAATGTGGAGATATTACTGTTTGTGCATTTACAATATTCATTGATTTTTGCCATTGAAAAACATGTTTTTCATATACCAGAAATGTTTGAAGCTACTGACTGAATGAAAGGAGCTGGCATCTCACTCTCTTTGAATCTTCTTTATCATGCTAGGATTAACAGGAAAAAGCTAAAAATTTCAGAATTGCACCGTGCAATGTGGAGATATTACTGTTTGTGCATTTACAATATTCATTGATTTTTGCCATTGAAAAACATGTTTTTCATATACCAGAAATGTTTGAAGCTACTGACTGAATGAAAGGAGCTGGCATCTCACTCTCTTTGAATCTTCTTTATCATGCTAGGATTAACAGGAAAAAGCAAAAAATTTCAGAATTGCACCTTGCAATGTGGAGATATTACTGTTTGTGCATTTACAATATTCATTGATTTTTGCCATTGAAAAACATGTTTTTCATATACCAGAAATGTTTGAAGCTACTGACTGAATGAAAGGAGCTGGCATCTCACTCTCTTTGAATCTTCTTTATCATGCTAGGATTAGCAGGAAAAAGCAAAAAATTTCAGAATTGCACCTTGCAATGTGGAGATATTACTGTTTGTGCATTTACAATATTCATTGATTTTTGCCATTGAAAAACATGTTTTTCATATACCAGAAATGTTTGAAGCTACTGACTGAATGAAAGGAGCTGGCATCTCACTCTCTTTGAATCTTCTTTATCATGCTAGGATTAACAGGAAAAAGCTAAAAATTTCAGAATTGCACCGTGCAATGTGGAGATATTACTGTTTGTGCATTTACAATATTCATTGATTTTTGCCATTGAAAAACATGTTTTTCATATACCAGAAATGTTTGAAGCTACTGACTGAATGAAAGGAGCTGGCATCTCACTCTCTTTGAATCTTTATCATGCTAGGATTAGCAGGAAAAAGCAAAAAATTTCAGAATTGCACCTTGCAATGTGGAGATATTACTGTTTGTGCATTTACAATATTCATTGATTTTTGCCATTGAAAAACATGTTTTTCATATACCAGAAATGTTTGAAGCTACTGACTGAATGAAAGGAGCTGGCATCTCACTCTCTTTGAATCTTCTTTATCATGCTAGGATTAACAGGAAAAAGCAAAAAATTTCAGAATTGCACCTTGCAATGTGGAGATATTACTGTTTGTGCATTTACAATATTCATTGATTTTTGCCATTGAAAAACATGTTTTTCATATACCAGAAATGTTTGAAGCTACTGACTGAATGAAAGGAGCTGGCATCTCACTCTCTTTGAATCTTCTTTATCATGCTAGGATTAACAGGAAAAAGCTAAAAATTTCAGAATTGCACCGTGCAATGTGGAGATATTACTGTTTGTGCATTTACAATATTCATTGATTTTTGCCATTGAAAAACATGTTCTTCATATACCAGAAATGTTTGAAGCTACTGACTGAATGAAAGGAGCTGGCATCTCACTCTCTTTGAATCTTCTTTATCATGCTAGGATTAGCAGGAAAAAGCAAAAAATTTCAGAATTGCACCTTGCAATGTGGAGATATTACTGTTTGTGCATTTACAATATTCATTGATTTTTGCCATTGAAAAACGTTTTTCATATACCAGAAATGTTTGAAGCTACTGACTGAATGAAAGGAGCTGGCATCTCACTCTCTTTGAATCTTCTTTATCATGCTAGGATTAACAGGAAAAAGCTAAAAATTTCAGAATTGCACCGTGCAATGTGGAGATATTACTGTTTGTGCATTTACAATATTCATTGATTTTTGCCATTGAAAAACATGTTTTTCATATACCAGAAATGTTTGAAGCTACTGACTGAATGAAAGGAGCTGGCATCTCACTCTCTTTGAATCTTCTTTATCATGCTAGGATTAACAGGAAAAAGCAAAAAATTTCAGAATTGCACCTTGCAATGTGGAGATATTACTGTTTGTGCATTTACAATATTCATTGATTTTTGCCATTGAAAAACATGTTTTTCATATACCAGAAATGTTTGAAGCTACTGACTGAATGAAAGGAGCTGGCATCTCACTCTCTTTGAATCTTCTTTATCATGCTAGGATTAGCAGGAAAAAGCAAAAAATTTCAGAATTGCACCTTGCAATGTGGAGATATTACTGTTTGTGCATTTACAATATTCATTGATTTTTGCCATTGAAAAACATGTTTTTCATATACCAGAAATGTTTGAAGCTACTGACTGAATGAAAGGAGCTGGCATCTCACTCTCTTTGAATCTTCTTTATCATGCTAGGATTAACAGGAAAAAGCTAAAAATTTCAGAATTGCACCGTGCAATGTGGAGATATTACTGTTTGTGCATTTACAATATTCATTGATTTTTGCCATTGAAAAACATGTTTTTCATATACCAGAAATGTTTGAAGCTACTGACTGAATGAAAGGAGCTGGCATCTCACTCTCTTTGAATCTTCTTTATCATGCTAGGATTAGCAGGAAAAAGCAAAAAATTTCAGAATTGCACCTTGCAATGTGGAGATATTACTGTTTGTGCATTTACAATATTCATTGATTTTTGCCATTGAAAAACATGTTTTTCATATACCAGAAATGTTTGAAGCTACTGACTGAATGAAAGGAGCTGGCATCTCACTCTCTTTGAATCTTCTTTATCATGCTAGGATTAACAGGAAAAAGCAAAAAATTACAGAATTGCACCTTGCAATGTGGAGATATTACTGTTTGTGCATTTACAATATTCATTGATTTTTGCCATTGAAAAACATGTTTTTCATATACCAGAAATGTTTGAAGCTACTGACTGAATGAAAGGAGCTGGCATCTCACTCTCTTTGAATCTTCTTTATCATGCTAGGATTAACAGGAAAAAGCTAAAAATTTCAGAATTGCACCGTGCAATGTGGAGATATTACTGTTTGTGCATTTACAATATTCATTGATTTTTGCCATTGAAAAACATGTTTTTCATATACCAGAAATGTTTGAAAGCTACTCAACTGAATGAAAGGAGCTGGCATCTCACTCTCTTTGAATCTTCTTTATCATGCTAGGATTAGCAGGAAAAAGCAAAAAATTTCAGAATTGCACCTTGCAATGTGGAGATATTACTGTTTGTGCATTTACAATATTCATTGATTTTTGCCATTGAAAAACATGTTTTTCATATACCAGAAATGTTTGAAGCTACTGACTGAATGAAAGGAGCTGGCATCTCACTCTCTTTGAATCTTCTTTATCATGCTAGGATTAACAGAAAAAGCTAAAAATTTCAGAATTGCACCGTGCAATGTGGAGATATTACTGTTTGTGCATTTACAATATTCATTGATTTTTGCCATTGAAAAACATGTTTTTCATATACCAGAAATGTTTGAAGCTACTGACTGAATGAAAGGAGCTGGCATCTCACTCTCTTTGAATCTTTATCATGCTAGGATTAGCAGGAAAAAGCAAAAAATTTCAGAATTGCACCTTGCAATGTGGAGATATTACTGTTTGTGCATTTACAATATTCATTGATTTTTGCCATTGAAAAACATGTTTTTCATATACCAGAAATGTTTGAAGCTACTGACTGAATGAAAGGAGCTGGCATCTCACTCTCTTTGAATCTTCTTTATCATGCTAGGATTAACAGGAAAAAGCAAAAAATTTCAGAATTGCACCTTGCAATGTGGAGATATTACTGTTTGTGCATTTACAATATTCATTGATTTTTGCCATTGAAAAACATGTTTTTCATATACCAGAAATGTTTGAAGCTACTGACTGAATGAAAGGAGCTGGCATCTCACTCTCTTTGAATCTTCTTTATCATGCTAGGATTAACAGGAAAAAGCTAAAAATTTCAGAATTGCACCGTGCAATGTGGAGATATTACTGTTTGTGCATTTACAATATTCATTGATTTTTGCCATTGAAAAACATGTTCTTCATATACCAGAAATGTTTGAAGCTACTGACTGAATGAAAGGAGCTGGCATCTCACTCTCTTTGAATCTTCTTTATCATGCTAGGATTAGCAGGAAAAAGCAAAAAATTTCAGAATTGCACCTTGCAATGTGGAGATATTACTGTTTGTGCATTTACAATATTCATTGATTTTTGCCATTGAAAAACAGTTTTTCATATACCAGAAATGTTTGAAGCTACTGACTGAATGAAAGGAGCTGGCATCTCACTCTCTTTGAATCTTCTTTATCATGCTAGGATTAACAGGAAAAAGCTAAAAATTTCAGAATTGCACCGTGCAATGTGGAGATATTACTGTTTGTGCATTTACAATATTCATTGATTTTTGCCATTGAAAAACATGTTTTTCATATACCAGAAATGTTTGAAGCTACTGACTGAATGAAAGGAGCTGGCATCTCACTCTCTTTGAATCTTCTTTATCATGCTAGGATTAACAGGAAAAAGCAAAAAATTTCAGAATTGCACCTTGCAATGTGGAGATATTACTGTTTGTGCATTTACAATATTCATTGATTTTTGCCATTGAAAAACATGTTTTTCATATACCAGAAATGTTTGAAGCTACTGACTGAATGAAAGGAGCTGGCATCTCACTCTCTTTGAATCTTCTTTATCATGCTAGGATTAGCAGGAAAAAGCAAAAAATTTCAGAATTGCACCTTGCAATGTGGAGATATTACTGTTTGTGCATTTACAATATTCATTGATTTTTGCCATTGAAAAACATGTTTTTCATATACCAGAAATGTTTGAAGCTACTGACTGAATGAAAGGAGCTGGCATCTCACTCTCTTTGAATCTTCTTTATCATGCTAGGATTAACAGGAAAAAGCTAAAAATTTCAGAATTGCACCGTGCAATGTGGAGATATTACTGTTTGTGCATTTACAATATTCATTGATTTTTGCCATTGAAAAACATGTTTTTCATATACCAGAAATGTTTGAAGCTACTGACTGAATGAAAGGAGCTGGCATCTCACTCTCTTTGAATCTTCTTTATCATGCTAGGATTAGCAGGAAAAAGCAAAAAATTTCAGAATTGCACCTTGCAATGTGGAGATATTACTGTTTGTGCATTTACAATATTCATTGATTTTTGCCATTGAAAAACATGTTTTTCATATACCAGAAATGTTTGAAGCTACTGACTGAATGAAAGGAGCTGGCATCTCACTCTCTTTGAATCTTCTTTATCATGCTAGGATTAACAGGAAAAAGCAAAAAATTACAGAATTGCACCTTGCAATGTGGAGATATTACTGTTTGTGCATTTACAATATTCATTGATTTTTGCCATTGAAAAACATGTTTTTCATATACCAGAAATGTTTGAAGCTACTGACTGAATGAAAGGAGCTGGCATCTCACTCTCTTTGAATCTTCTTTATCATGCTAGGATTAACAGGAAAAAGCTAAAAATTTCAGAATTGCACCGTGCAATGTGGAGATATTACTGTTTGTGCATTTACAATATTCATTGATTTTTGCCATTGAAAAACATGTTTTTCATATACCAGAAATGTTTGAAGCTACTGACTGAATGAAAGGAGCTGGCATCTCACTCTCTTTGAATCTTCTTTATCATGCTAGGATTAGCAGGAAAAAGCAAAAAATTTCAGAATTGCACCTTGCAATGTGGAGATATTACTGTTTGTGCATTTACAATATTCATTGATTTTTGCCATTGAAAAACATGTTTTTCATATACCAGAAATGTTTGAAGCTACTGACTGAATGAAAGGAGCTGGCATCTCACTCTCTTTGAATCTTCTTTATCATGCTAGGATTAACAGGAAAAAGCTAAAAATTTCAGAATTGCACCGTGCAATGTGGAGATATTACTGTTTGTGCATTTACAATATTCATTGATTTTTGCCATTGAAAAACATGTTTTTCATATACCAGAAATGTTTGAAGCTACTGACTGAATGAAAGGAGCTGGCATCTCACTCTCTTTGAATCTTCTTTATCATGCTAGGATTAGCAGGAAAAAGCAAAAAATTTCAGAATTGCACCTTGCAATGTGGAGATATTACTGTTTGTGCATTTACAATATTCATTGATTTTTGCCATTGAAAAACATGTTTTTCATATACCAGAAATGTTTGAAGCTACTGACTGAATGAAAGGAGCTGGCATCTCACTCTCTTTGAATCTTCTTTATCATGCTAGGATTAACAGGAAAAAGCTAAAAATTTCAGAATTGCACCTTGCAATGTGGAGATATTACTGTTTGTGCATTTACAATATTCATTGATTTTTGCCATTGAAAACATGTTTTTCATATACCAGAAATGTTTGAAGCTACTGACTGAATGAAAGGAGCTGGCATCTCACTCTCTTTGAATCTTCTTTATCATGCTAGGATTAACAGGAAAAAGCTAAAAATTTCAGAATTGCACCGTGCAATGTGGAGATATTACTGTTTGTGCATTTACAATATTCATTGATTTTTGCCATTGAAAAACATGTTTTTCATATACCAGAAATGTTTGAAGCTACTGACTGAATGAAAGGAGCTGGCATCTCACTCTCTTTGAATCTTCTTTATCATGCTAGGATTAGCAGGAAAAAGCAAAAAATTTCAGAATTGCACCTTGCAATGTGGAGATATTACTGTTTGTGCATTTACAATATTCATTGATTTTTGCCATTGAAAAACATGTTTTTCATATACCAGAAATGTTTGAAGCTACTGACTGAATGAAAGGAGCTGGCATCTCACTCTCTTTGAATCTTCTTTATCATGCTAGGATTAACAGGAAAAAGCTAAAAATTTCAGAATTGCACCGTGCAATGTGGAGATATTACTGTTTGTGCATTTACAATATTCATTGATTTTTGCCATTGAAAAACATGTTTTTCATATACCAGAAATGTTTGAAGCTACTGACTGAATGAAAGGAGCTGGCATCTCACTCTCTTTGAATCTTTATCATGCTAGGATTAGCAGGAAAAAGCAAAAAATTTCAGAATTGCACCTTGCAATGTGGAGATATTACTGTTTGTGCATTTACAATATTCATTGATATTTGCCATTGAAAAACATGTTTTTCATATACCAGAAATGTTTGAAGCTACTGACTGAATGAAAGGAGCTGGCATCTCACTCTCTTTGAACTTCTTTATCATGCTAGGATTAACAGGAAAAAGCAAAAAATTTCAGAATTGCACCTTGCAATGTGGAGATATTACTGTTTGTGCATTTACAATATTCATTGATTTTTGCCATTGAAAAACGTTTTTCATATACCAGAAATGTTTGAAGCTACTGACTGAATGAAAGGAGCTGGCATCTCACTCTCTTTGAATCTTCTTTATCATGCTAGGATTAACAGGAAAAAGCTAAAAATTTCAGAATTGCACCGTGCAATGTGGAGATATTACTGTTTGTGCATTTACAATATTCATTGATTTTTGCCATTGAAAAACATGTTCTTCATATACCAGAAATGTTTGAAGCTACTGACTGAATGAAAGGAGCTGGCATCTCACTCTCTTTGAATCTTCTTTATCATGCTAGGATTAGCAGGAAAAAGCAAAAAATTTCAGAATTGCACCTTGCAATGTGGAGATATTACTGTTTGTGCATTTACAATATTCATTGATTTTTGCCATTGAAAAACATGTTTTTCATATACCAGAAATGTTTGAAGCTACTGACTGAATGAAAGGAGCTGGCATCTCACTCTCTTTGAATCTTCTTTATCATGCTAGGATTAGCAGGAAAAAGCAAAAAATTTCAGAATTGCACCTTGCAATGTGGAGATATTACTGTTTGTGCATTTACAATATTCATTGATTTTTGCCATTGAAAAACATGTTTTTCATATACCAGAAATGTTTGAAGCTACTGACTGAATGAAAGGAGCTGGCATCTCACTCTCTTTGAATCTTCTTTATCATGCTAGGATTAACAGGAAAAAGCTAAAAATTTCAGAATTGCACCTTGCAATGTGGAGATATTACTGTTTGTGCATTTACAATATTCATTGATTTTTGCCATTGAAAAACATGTTTTTCATATACCAGAAATGTTTGAAGCTACTGACTGAATGAAAGGAGCTGGCATCTCACTCTCTTTGAATCTTCTTTATCATGCTAGGATTAACAGGAAAAAGCTAAAAATTTCAGAATTGCACCGTGCAATGTGGAGATATTACTGTTTGTGCATTTACAATATTCATTGATTTTTGCCATTGAAAAACATGTTTTTCATATACCAGAAATGTTTGAAGCTACTGACTGAATGAAAGGAGCTGGCATCTCACTCTCTTTGAATCTTCTTTATCATGCTAGGATTAGCAGGAAAAAGCAAAAAATTTCAGAATTGCACCTTGCAATGTGGAGATATTACTGTTTGTGCATTTACAATATTCATTGATTTTTGCCATTGAAAAACATGTTTTTCATATACCAGAAATGTTTGAAGCTACTGACTGAATGAAAGGAGCTGGCATCTCACTCTCTTTGAATCTTCTTTATCATGCTAGGATTAACAGGAAAAAGCTAAAAATTTCAGAATTGCACCGTGCAATGTGGAGATATTACTGTTTGTGCATTTACAATATTCATTGATTTTTGCCATTGAAAAACATGTTTTTCATATACCAGAAATGTTTGAAGCTACTGACTGAATGAAAGGAGCTGGCATCTCACTCTCTTTGAATCTTCTTTATCTTTATCATGCTAGGATTAGCAGGAAAAAGCTAAAAATTTCAGAATTGCACCTTGCAATGTGGAGATATTACTGTTTGTGCATTTACAATATTCATTGATTTTTGCCATTGAAAAACATGTTTTTCATATACCAGAAATGTTTGAAGCTACTGACTGAATGAAAGGAGCTGGCATCTCACTCTCTTTGAATCTTCTTTATCATGCTAGGATTAACAGGAAAAAGCAAAAAATTTCAGAATTGCACCTTGCAATGTGGAGATATTACTGTTTGTGCATTTACAATATTCATTGATTTTTGCCATTGAAAAACATGTTTTTCATATACCAGAAATGTTTGAAGCTACTGACTGAATGAAAGGAGCTGGCATCTCACTCTCTTTGAATCTTCTTTATCATGCTAGGATTAACAGGAAAAAGCTAAAAATTTCAGAATTGCACCGTGCAATGTGGAGATATTACTGTTTGTGCATTTACAATATTCATTGATTTTTGCCATTGAAAAACATGTTTTTCATATACCAGAAATGTTTGAAGCTACTGACTGAATGAAAGGAGCTGGCATCTCACTCTCTTTGAATCTTCTTTATCATGCTAGGATTAGCAGGAAAAAGCAAAAAATTTCAGAATTGCACCTTGCAATGTGGAGATATTACTGTTTGTGCATTTACAATATTCATTGATTTTTGCCATTGAAAAACATGTTTTTCATATACCAGAAATGTTTGAAGCTACTGACTGAATGAAAGGAGCTGGCATCTCACTCTCTTTGAATCTTCTTTATCATGCTAGGATTAACAGGAAAAAGCTAAAAATTTCAGAATTGCACCTTGCAATGTGGAGATATTACTGTTTGTGCATTTACAATATTCATTGATTTTTGCCATTGAAAAACATGTTTTTCATATACCAGAAATGTTTGAAGCTACTGACTGAATGAAAGGAGCTGGCATCTCACTCTCTTTGAATCTTCTTTATCATGCTAGGATTAACAGGAAAAAGCTAAAAATTTCAGAATTGCACCGTGCAATGTGGAGATATTACTGTTTGTGCATTTACAATATTCATTGATTTTTGCCATTGAAAAACATGTTTTTCATATACCAGAAATGTTTGAAGCTACTGACTGAATGAAAGGAGCTGGCATCTCACTCTCTTTGAATCTTCTTTATCATGCTAGGATTAGCAGGAAAAAGCAAAAAATTTCAGAATTGCACCTTGCAATGTGGAGATATTACTGTTTGTGCATTTACAATATTCATTGATTTTTGCCATTGAAAAACATGTTTTTCATATACCAGAAATGTTTGAAGCTACTGACTGAATGAAAGGAGCTGGCATCTCACTCTCTTTGAATCTTCTTTATCATGCTAGGATTAACAGGAAAAAGCTAAAAATTTCAGAATTGCACCGTGCAATGTGGAGATATTACTGTTTGTGCATTTACAATATTCATTGATTTTTGCCATTGAAAAACATGTTTTTCATATACCAGAAATGTTTGAAGCTACTGACTGAATGAAAGGAGCTGGCATCTCACTCTCTTTGAATCTTCTTTATCATGCTAGGATTAGCAGGAAAAAGCAAAAAATTTCAGAATTGCACCTTGCAATGTGGAGATATTACTGTTTGTGCATTTACAATATTCATTGATTTTTGCCATTGAAAAACATGTTTTTCATATACCAGAAATGTTTGAAGCTACTGACTGAATGAAAGGAGCTGGCATCTCACTCTCTTTGAATCTTCTTTATCATGCTAGGATTAACAGGAAAAAGCAAAAAATTTCAGAATTGCACCTTGCAATGTGGAGATATTACTGTTTGTGCATTTACAATATTCATTGATTTTTGCCATTGAAAAACATGTTTTTCATATACCAGAAATGTTTGAAGCTACTGACTGAATGAAAGGAGCTGGCATCTCACTCTCTTTGAATCTTCTTTATCATGCTAGGATTAACAGGAAAAAGCTAAAAATTTCAGAATTGCACCGTGCAATGTGGAGATATTACTGTTTGTGCATTTACAATATTCATTGATTTTTGCCATTGAAAAACATGTTTTTCATATACCAGAAATGTTTGAAGCTACTGACTGAATGAAAGGAGCTGGCATCTCACTCTCTTTGAATCTTCTTTATCATGCTAGGATTAGCAGGAAAAAGCAAAAAATTTCAGAATTGCACCTTGCAATGTGGAGATATTACTGTTTGTGCATTTACAATATTCATTGATTTTTGCCATTGAAAAACATGTTTTTCATATACCAGAAATGTTTGAAGCTACTGACTGAATGAAAGGAGCTGGCATCTCACTCTCTTTGAATCTTCTTTATCATGCTAGGATTAACAGGAAAAAGCTAAAAATTTCAGAATTGCACCGTGCAATGTGGAGATATTACTGTTTGTGCATTTACAATATTCATTGATTTTTGCCATTGAAAAACATGTTTTTCATATACCAGAAATGTTTGAAGCTACTGACTGAATGAAAGGAGCTGGCATCTCACTCTCTTTGAATCTTCTTTATCATGCTAGGATTAGCAGGAAAAAGCAAAAAATTTCAGAATTGCACCTTGCAATGTGGAGATATTACTGTTTGTGCATTTACAATATTCATTGATTTTTGCCATTGAAAAACATGTTTTTCATATACCAGAAATGTTTGAAGCTACTGACTGAATGAAAGGAGCTGGCATCTCACTCTCTTTGAATCTTCTTTATCATGCTAGGATTAACAGGAAAAAGCTAAAAATTTCAGAATTGCACCGTGCAATGTGGAGATATTACTGTTTGTGCATTTACAATATTCATTGATTTTTGCCATTGAAAAACATGTTTTTCATATACCAGAAATGTTTGAAGCTACTGACTGAATGAAAGGAGCTGGCATCTCACTCTCTTTGAATCTTCTTTATCATGCTAGGATTAGCAGGAAAAAGCAAAAAATTTCAGAATTGCACCTTGCAATGTGGAGATATTACTGTTTGTGCATTTACAATATTCATTGATTTTTGCCATTGAAAAACATGTTTTTCATATACCAGAAATGTTTGAAGCTACTGACTGAATGAAAGGAGCTGGCATCTCACTCTCTTTGAATCTTCTTTATCATGCTAGGATTAACAGGAAAAAGCAAAAATTTCAGAATTGCACCTTGCAATGTGGAGATATTACTGTTTGTGCATTTACAATATTCATTGATTTTTGCCATTGAAAAACATGTTTTTCATATACCAGAAATGTTTGAAGCTACTGACTGAATGAAAGGAGCTGGCATCTCACTCTCTTTGAATCTTCTTTATCATGCTAGGATTAACAGGAAAAAGCTAAAAATTTCAGAATTGCACCGTGCAATGTGGAGATATTACTGTTTGTGCATTTACAATATTCATTGATTTTTGCCATTGAAAAACATGTTTTTCATATACCAGAAATGTTTGAAGCTACTGACTGAATGAAAGGAGCTGGCATCTCACTCTCTTTGAATCTTCTTTATCATGCTAGGATTAGCAGGAAAAAGCAAAAAATTTCAGAATTGCACCTTGCAATGTGGAGATATTACTGTTTGTGCATTTACAATATTCATTGATTTTTGCCATTGAAAAACATGTTTTTCATATACCAGAAATGTTTGAAGCTACTGACTGAATGAAAGGAGCTGGCATCTCACTCTCTTTGAATCTTCTTTATCATGCTAGGATTAACAGGAAAAAGCTAAAAATTTCAGAATTGCACCGTGCAATGTGGAGATATTACTGTTTGTGCATTTACAATATTCATTGATTTTTGCCATTGAAAAACATGTTTTTCATATACCAGAAATGTTTGAAGCTACTGACTGAATGAAAGGAGCTGGCATCTCACTCTCTTTGAATCTTCTTTATCATGCTAGGATTAGCAGGAAAAAGCAAAAAATTTCAGAATTGCACCTTGCAATGTGGAGATATTACTGTTTGTGCATTTACAATATTCATTGATTTTTGCCATTGAAAAACATGTTTTTCATATACCAGAAATGTTTGAAGCTACTGACTGAATGAAAGGAGCTGGCATCTCACTCTCTTTGAATCTTCTTTATCATGCTAGGATTAACAGGAAAAAGCTAAAAATTTCAGAATTGCACCGTGCAATGTGGAGATATTACTGTTTGTGCATTTACAATATTCATTGATTTTTGCCATTGAAAAACATGTTTTTCATATACCAGAAATGTTTGAAGCTACTGACTGAATGAAAGGAGCTGGCATCTCACTCTCTTTGAATCTTCTTTATCATGCTAGGATTAGCAGGAAAAAGCAAAAAATTTCAGAATTGCACCTTGCAATGTGGAGATATTACTGTTTGTGCATTTACAATATTCATTGATTTTTGCCATTGAAAAACATGTTTTTCATATACCAGAAATGTTTGAAGCTACTGACTGAATGAAAGGAGCTGGCATCTCACTCTCTTTGAATCTTCTTTATCATGCTAGGATTAACAGGAAAAAGCTAAAAATTACAGAATTGCACCGTGCAATGTGGAGATATTACTGTTTGTGCATTTACAATATTCATTGATTTTTGCCATTGAAAAACATGTTTTTCATATACCAGAAATGTTTGAAGCTACTGACTGAATGAAAGGAGCTGGCATCTCACTCTCTTTGAATCTTCTTTATCATGCTAGGATTAACAGGAAAAAGCTAAAAATTTCAGAATTGCACCGTGCAATGTGGAGATATTACTGTTTGTGCATTTACAATATTCATTGATTTTTGCCATTGAAAAACATGTTTTTCATATACCAGAAATGTTTGAAGCTACTGACTGAATGAAAGGAGCTGGCATCTCACTCTCTTTGAATCTTCTTTATCATGCTAGGATTAGCAGGAAAAAGCAAAAAATTTCAGAATTGCACCTTGCAATGTGGAGATATTACTGTTTGTGCATTTACAATATTCATTGATTTTTGCCATTGAAAAACATGTTTTTCATATACCAGAAATGTTTGAAGCTACTGACTGAATGAAAGGAGCTGGCATCTCACTCTCTTTGAATCTTCTTTATCATGCTAGGATTAACAGGAAAAAGCTAAAAATTTCAGAATTGCACCGTGCAATGTGGAGATATTACTGTTTGTGCATTTACAATATTCATTGATTTTTGACATTTGAAAAACATGTTTTTCATATACCAGAAATGTTTGAAGCTACTGACTGAATGACTCTCAAGGAGCTGGCATCTCACTCTCTTTTGAATCTTCTTTATCATGCTAGGATTAGCAGGAAAAAGCAAAAAATTTCAGAATTGCACCTTGCAATGTGAGATATTACTGTTTGTGCATTTACAATATTCATTGATTTTTGCCATTGAAAAACATGTTTTTCATATACCAGAAATGTTTGAAGCTACTGACTGAATGAAAGGAGCTGGCATCTCACTCTCTTTGAATCTTCTTTATCATGCTAGGATTAACAGGAAAAAGCTAAAAATTTCAGAATTGCACCGTGCAATGTGGAGATATTACTGTTTGTGCATTTACAATATTCATTGATTTTTGCCATTGAAAAACATGTTTTTCATATACCAGAAATGTTTGAAGCTACTGACTGAATGAAAGGAGCTGGCATCTCACTCTCTTTGAATCTTCTTTATCATGCTAGGATTAGCAGGAAAAAGCAAAAAATTTCAGAATTGCACCCTTGCAATGTGGAGATATTACTGTTTGTGCATTTACAATATTCATTGATTTTTGCCATTGAAAAACATGTTTTTCATATACCAGAAATGTTTGAAGCTACTGACTGAATGAAAGGAGCTGGCATCTCACTCTCTTTGAATCTTCTTTATCATGCTAGGATTAACAGGAAAAAGCTAAAAATTTCAGAATTGCACCGTGCAATGTGGAGATATTACTGTTTGTGCATTTACAATATTCATTGATTTTTGCCATTGAAAAACATGTTTTTCATATACCAGAAATGTTTGAAGCTACTGACTGAATGAAAGGAGCTGGCATCTCACTCTCTTTGAATCTTCTTTATCATGCTAGGATTAACAGGAAAAAGCTAAAAATTCAGAATTGCACCGTGCAATGTGGAGATATTACTGTTTGTGCATTTACAATATTCATTGATTTTTGCATTGAAAAACATGTTTTTCATATACCAGAAATGTTTGAAGCTACTGACTGAATGAAAGGAGCTGGCATCTCACTCTCTTTGAATCTTCTTTATCATGCTATGATTAGCAGGAAAAAGCAAAAAATTTCAGAAATTGCACCTTGCAATGTGGAGATATTACTGTTTGTGCATTTACAATATTCATTGATTTTTGCCATTGAAAAACATGTTTTTCATATACCAGAAATGTTTGAAGCTACTGACTGAATGAAAGGAGCTGGCATCTCACTCTCTTTGAATCTTCTTTATCATGCTAGGATTAACAGGAAAAAGCTAAAAATTTCAGAATTGCACCGTGCAATGTGGAGATATTACTGTTTGTGCATTTACAATATTCATTGATTTTTGCCATTGAAAAACATGTTTTTCATATACCAGAAATGTTTGAAGCTACTGACTGAATG
>NW_027371427.1:0-27419 GCF_046119375.1 Phyllobates terribilis
ATTCATATTCCAGAAATGATTGAAGCTACTGACTGAATGAAAGGAGCTGGCATCTCAGTCTCTTTGAATCTTCTTTATCATGCTAAGAGGAGCAGGAAAAAGCAAAAAATTTCAGAATTGCACCTTGCAATGCGGAGAAATTACTGTTTGTGCATTTACAATATTCAATGATTTTTGCCATTGAAAAACGTCCAGAAATGATTGAAGCTACTGACTGAATGAAAGGAGCTGGCATCTCACTCTCTTTGAATCTTCTTTATCATGCTAAGAGGAGCAGGAAAAAGCAAAAAATCTCAGAATTGCACCTTGCAATGCGGAGAAATTACTGTTTGTGCATTTACAATATTCATTGATTTTTGCCATTGAAAAACATCATGTTATTCATATACCAGAAATGTTTGAAGCTACTGACTGAATGAAAGGAGCTGGCATCTCACTCTCTTTGAATCTTCTTTATCATGCTAAGAGGAGCAGGAAAAAGCAAAAAATTTCAGAATTGCACCTTGCAATGCGGAGAAATTACTGTTTGTGTATTTACAATATTCATTGATTTTTGCCATTGAAAAACGTCCAGAAATGATTGTAGCTACTGACTGAATGAAAGGAGCTGGCATCTCACTCTCTTTGAATCTTCTTTATCATGCTAAGAGGAGCAGGAAAAAGCAAAAAATTTCAGAATTGCACCTTGCAATGCGGAGAAATTACTGTTTGTGCATTTACAATATTCATTGATTTTTGCCATTGAAAAACGTCCAGAAATGATTGAAGCTACTGACTGAATGAAAGGAGCTGGCATCTCACTCTCTTTGAATCTTGTTTATCATGCTAAGAGGAGCAGGAAAAAGCAAAAAATTTCAGAATTGCATCTTGCAATGCGGAGAAATTACTGTTTGTGCATTTACAATATTCATTGATTTTTGCCATTGAAAAACGTCCAGAAATGATTGAAGCTACTGACTGAATGAAAGGAGCTGGCATCTCACTCTCTTTGAATCTTCTTTATCATGCTAAGAGGAGCAGGAAAAAGCAAAAAATTTCAGAATTGCACCTTGCAATGCGGAGAAATTACTGTTTGTGCATTTACAATATTCATTGATTTTTGCCATTGAAAAACATCATGTTATTCATATTCCAGAAATGATTGAAGCTACTGACTGAATGAAAGGAGCTGGCATCTCACTCTCTTTGAATCTTCTTTATCATGCTAAGAGGAGCAGGAAAAAGCAAAAAATTTCAGAATTGCACCTTGCAATGCGGAGAAATTACTGTTTGTGCATTTACAATATTCAATGATTTTTGCCATTGAAAAACGTCCAGAAATGATTGAAGCTACTGACTGAATGAAAGGAGCTGGCATCTCACTCTCTTTGAATCTTCTTTATCATGCTAAGAGGAGCAGGAAAAAGCAAAAAATTTCAGAATTGCACCTTGCAATGCGGAGAAATTACTGTTTGTGCATTTACAATATTCATTGATTTTTGCCATTGAAAAACATCATGTTATTCATATACCAGAAATGTTTGAAGCTACTGACTGAATGAAAGGAGCTGGCATCTCACTCTCTTTGAATCTTCTTTATCATGCTAAGAGGAGCAGGAAAAAGCAAAAAATTTCAGAATTGCACCTTGCAATGCGGAGAAATTACTGTTTGTGCATTTACAATATTCATTGATTTTTGCCATTGAAAAACGTCCAGAAATGATTGTAGCTACTGACTGAATGAAAGGAGCTGGCATCTCACTCTCTTTGAATCTTCTTTATCATGCTAAGAGGAGCAGGAAAAAGCAAAAAATTTCAGAATTGCACCTTGCAATGCGGAGAAATTACTGTTTGTGCATTTACAATATTCATTGATTTTTGCCATTGAAAAACGTCCAGAAATGATTGAAGCTACTGACTGAATGAAAGGAGCTGGCATCTCACTCTCTTTGAATCTTGTTTATCATGCTAAGAGGAGCAGGAAAAAGCAAAAAATTTCAGAATTGCACCTTGCAATGCGGAGAAATTACTGTTTGTGCATTTACAATATTCATTGATTTTTGCCATTGAAAAACGTCCAGAAATGATTGAAGCTACTGACTGAATGAAAGGAGCTGGCATCTCACTCTTTGAATCTTCTTTATCATGCTAAGAGGAGCAGGAAAAAGCAAAAAATTTCAGAATTGCACCTTGCAATGCGGAGAAATTACTGTTTGTGCATTTACAATATTCATTGATTTTTGCCATTGAAAAACATCATGTTATTCATATACCAGAAATGTTTGAAGCTACTGACTGAATGAAAGGAGCTGGCATCTCACTCTCTTTGAGTCTTCTTTATCATGCTAAGAGGAGCAGAAAAAAGCAAAAAATTTCAGAATTGCACCTTGCAATGCGGAGAAATTACTGTTTGTGCATTTACAATATTCATTGATTTTTGCCATTGAAAAACATCATGTTATTCATATTCCAGAAATGATTGAAGCTACTGACTGAATGAAAGGAGCTGGCATCTCACTCTCTTTGAATCTTCTTTATCATGCTAAGAGGAGCAGGAAAAAGCAAAAAATTTCAGAATTGCACCTTGCAATGCGGAGAAATTACTGTTTGTGCATTTACAATATTCAATGATTTTTGCCATTGAAAAACGTCCAGAAATGATTGAAGCTACTGACTGAATGAAAGGAGCTGGCATCTCACTCTCTTTGAATCTTCTTTATCATGCTAAGAGGAGCAGGAAAAAGCAAAAAATTTCAGAATTGCACCTTGCAATGCGGAGAAATTACTGTTTGTGCATTTACAATATTCATTGATTTTTGCCATTGAAAAACATCATGTTATTCATATTCCAGAAATGATTGAAGCTACTGACTGAATGAAAGGAGCTGGCATCTCACTCTCTTTGAATCTTCTTTATCATGCTGAGGAGCAGGAAAAAGCAAAAAATTTCAGAATTGCACCTTGCAATGCGGAGAAATTACTGTTTGTGCATTTACAATATTCAATGATTTTTGCCATTGAAAAACGTCCAGAAATGATTGAAGCTACTGACTGAATGAAAGGAGCTGGCATCTCACTCTCTTTGAATCTTCTTTATCATGCTAAGAGGAGCAGGAAAAAGCAAAAAATCTCAGAATTGCACCTTGCAATGCGGAGAAATTACTGTTTGTGCATTTACAATATTCATTGATTTTTGCCATTGAAAAACATCATGTTATTCATATTCCAGAAATGATTGAAGCTACTGACTGAATGAAAGGAGCTGGCATCTCACTCTCTTTGAATCTTCTTTATCATGCTAAGAGGAGCAGGAAAAAGCAAAAAATTTCAGAATTGCACCTTGCAATGCGGAGAAATTACTGTTTGTGCATTTACAATATTCATTGATTTTTGCCATTGAAAAACGTCCAGAAATGATTGTAGCTACTGACTGAATGAAAGGAGCTGGCATCTCACTCTCTTTGAATCTTCTTTAACATGCTAAGAGGAGCAGGAAAAAGCAAAAAATTTCAGAATTGCACCTTGCAATGCGGAGAAATTACTGTTTGTGCATTTACAATATTCATTGATTTTTGCCATTGAAAAACGTCCAGAAATGATTGAAGCTACTGACTGAATGAAAGGAGCTGGCATCTCACTCTCTTTGAATCTTCTTTATCATGCTAAGAGGAGCAGGAAAAAGCAAAAAATTTCAGAATTGCACCTTGCAATGCGGAGAAATTACTGTTTGTGCATTTACAATATTCATTGATTTTTGCCATTGAAAAACATCATGTTATTCATATTCCAGAAATGATTGAAGCTACTGACTGAATGAAAGGAGCTGGCATCTCAGTCTCTTTGAATCTTCTTTATCATGCTAAGAGGAGCAGGAAAAAGCAAAAAATTTCAGAATTGCACCTTGCAATGCGGAGAAATTACTGTTTGTGCATTTACAATATTCAATGATTTTTGCCATTGAAAAACGTCCAGAAATGATTGAAGCTACTGACTGAATGAAAGGAGCTGGCATCTCACTCTCTTTGAATCTTCTTTATCATGCTAAGAGGAGCAGGAAAAAGCAAAAAATCTCAGAATTGCACCTTGCAATGCGGAGAAATTACTGTTTGTGCATTTACAATATTCATTGATTTTTGCCATTGAAAAACATCATGTTATTCATATACCAGAAATGTTTGAAGCTACTAACTGAATGAAAGGAGCTGGCATCTCACTCTCTTTGAATCTTCTTTATCATGCTAAGAGGAGCAGGAAAAAGCAAAAAATTTCAGAATTGCACCTTGCAATGCGGAGAAATTACTGTTTGTGTATTTACAATATTCATTGATTTTTGCCATTGAAAAACGTCCAGAAATGATTGTAGCTACTGACTGAATGAAAGGAGCTGGCATCTCACTCTCTTTGAATCTTCTTTATCATGCTAAGAGGAGCAGGAAAAAGCAAAAAATTTCAGAATTGCACCTTGCAATGCGGAGAAATTACTGTTTGTGCATTTACAATATTCATTGATTTTTGCCATTGAAAAACGTCCAGAAATGATTGAAGCTACTGACTGAATGAAAGGAGCTGGCATCTCACTCTCTTTGAATCTTGTTTATCATGCTAAGAGGAGCAGGAAAAAGCAAAAAATTTCAGAATTGCATCTTGCAATGCGGAGAAATTACTGTTTGTGCATTTACAATATTCATTGATTTTTGCCATTGAAAAACATGTATTCATATTCCAGAAATGATTGAAGCTACTGACTGAATGAAAGGAGCTGGCATCTCACTCTCTTTGAATCTTCTTTATCATGCTAAGAGGAGCAGGAAAAAGCAAAAAATTTCAGAATTGCACCTTGCAATGCGGAGAAATTACTGTTTGTGCATTTACAATATTCATTGATTTTTGCCATTGAAAAACATCATGTTATTCATATTCCAGAAATGATTGAAGCTACTGACTGAATGAAAGGAGCTGGCATCTCACTCTCTTTGAATCTTCTTTATCATGCTAAGAGGAGCAGGAAAAAGCAAAAAATTTCAGAATTGCACCTTGCAATGCGGAGAAATTACTGTTTGTGCATTTACAATATTCAATGATTTTTGCCATTGAAAAACGTCCAGAAATGATTGAAGCTACTGACTGAATGAAAGGAGCTGGCATCTCACTCTCTTTGAATCTTCTTTATCATGCTAAGAGGAGCAGGAAAAAGCAAAAAATTTCAGAATTGCACCTTGCAATGCGGAGAAATTACTGTTTGTGCATTTACAATATTCATTGATTTTTGCCATTGAAAAACATCATGTTATTCATATACCAGAAATGTTTGAAGCTACTGACTGAATGAAAGGAGCTGGCATCTCACTCTCTTTGAATCTTCTTTATCATGCTAAGAGGAGCAGGAAAAAGCAAAAAATTTCAGAATTGCACCTTGCAATGCGGAGAAATTACTGTTTGTGCATTTACAATATTCATTGATTTTTGCCATTGAAAAACGTCCAGAAATGATTGTAGCTACTGACTGAATGAAAGGAGCTGGCATCTCACTCTCTTTGAATCTTCTTTATCATGCTAAGAGGAGCAGGAAAAAGCAAAAAATTTCAGAATTGCACCTTGCAATGCGGAGAAATTACTGTTTGTGCATTTACAATATTCATTGATTTTTGCCATTGAAAAACGTCCAGAAATGATTGAAGCTACTGACTGAATGAAAGGAGCTGGCATCTCACTCTCTTTGAATCTTGTTTATCATGCTAAGAGGAGCAGGAAAAAGCAAAAAATTTCAGAATTGCACCTTGCAATGCGGAGAAATTACTGTTTGTGCATTTACAATATTCATTGATTTTTGCCATTGAAAAACGTCCAGAAATGATTGAAGCTACTGACTGAATGAAAGGAGCTGGCATCTCACTCTTTGAATCTTCTTTATCATGCTAAGAGGAGCAGGAAAAAGCAAAAAATTTCAGAATTGCACCTTGCAATGCGGAGAAATTACTGTTTGTGCATTTACAATATTCATTGATTTTTGCCATTGAAAAACATCATGTTATTCATATACCAGAAATGTTTGAAGCTACTGACTGAATGAAAGGAGCTGGCATCTCACTCTCTTTGAGTCTTCTTTATCATGCTAAGAGGAGCAGAAAAAAGCAAAAAATTTCAGAATTGCACCTTGCAATGCGGAGAAATTACTGTTTGTGCATTTACAATATTCATTGATTTTTGCCATTGAAAAACATCATGTTATTCATATTCCAGAAATGATTGAAGCTACTGACTGAATGAAAGGAGCTGGCATCTCACTCTCTTTGAATCTTCTTTATCATGCTAAGAGGAGCAGGAAAAAGCAAAAAATTTCAGAATTGCACCTTGCAATGCGGAGAAATTACTGTTTGTGCATTTACAATATTCAATGATTTTTGCCATTGAAAAACGTCCAGAAATGATTGAAGCTACTGACTGAATGAAAGGAGCTGGCATCTCACTCTCTTTGAATCTTCTTTATCATGCTAAGAGGAGCAGGAAAAAGCAAAAAATTTCAGAATTGCACCTTGCAATGCGGAGAAATTACTGTTTGTGCATTTACAATATTCATTGATTTTTGCCATTGAAAAACATCATGTTATTCATATACCAGAAATGTTTGAAGCTACTGACTGAATGAAAGGAGCTGGCATCTCACTCTCTTTGAATCTTCTTTATCATGCTAAGAGGAGCAGGAAAAAGCAAAAAATTTCAGAATTGCACCTTGCAATGCGGAGAAATTACTGTTTGTGCATTTACAATATTCATTGATTTTTGCCATTGAAAAACCATGTTATTCATATACCAGAAATGTTTGAAGCTACTGACTGAATGAAAGGAGCTGGCATCTCACTCTCTTTGAATCTTCTTTATCATGCTAAGAGGAGCAGGAAAAAGCAAAAAATTTCAGAATTGCACCTTGCAATGCGGAGAAATTACTGTTTGTGCATTTACAATATTCATTTATTTTTGCCATTGAAAAACGTCCAGAAATGATTGAAGCTACTGACTGAATGAAAGGAGCTGGCATCTCACTCTCTTTGAATCTTCTTTATCATGCTAAGAGGAGCAGGAAAAAGCAAAAAATTTCAGAATTGCACCTTGCAATGCGGAGAAATTACTGTTTGTGCATTTACAATATTCATTGATTTTTGCCATTGAAAAACGTCCAGAAATGATTGAAGCTACTGACTGAATGAAAGGAGCTGGCATCTCACTCTCTTTGAATCTTCTTTATCATGCTAAGAGGAGCAGGAAAAAGCAAAAAATTTCAGAATTGCACCTTGCAATGCGGAGAAATTACTGTTTGTGCATTTACAATATTCATTGATTTTTGCCATTGAAAAACGTCCAGAAATGATTGAAGCTACTGACTGAATGAAAGGAGCTGGCATCTCACTCTCTTTGAATCTTCTTTATCATGCTAAGAGGAGCAGGAAAAAGCAAAAAATTTCAGAATTGCACCTTGCAATGCGGAGAAATTACTGTTTGTGCATTTACAATATTCATTGATTTTTGCCATTGAAAAACATCATGTTATTCATATACCAGAAATGATTGAAGCTACTGACTGAATGAAAGGAGCTGGCATCTCACTCTCTTTGAATCTTCTTTATCATGCTAAGAGGAGCAGGAAAAAGCAAAAAATTTCAGAATTGCACCTTGCAATGCGGAGAAATTACTGTTTGTGCATTTACAATATTCAATGATTTTTGCCATTGAAAAACGTCCAGAAATGATTGAAGCTACTGACTGAATGAAAGGAGCTGACATCTCACTCTCTTTGAATCTTCTTTATCATGCTAAGAGGAGCAGGAAAAAGCAAAAAATTTCAGAATTGCACCTTGCAATGCGGAGAAATTACTGTTTGTGCATTTACAATATTCATTGATTTTTGCCATTGAAAAACATCATGTTATTCATATTCCAGAAATGATTGAAGCTACTGACTGAATGAAAGGAGCTGGCATCTCACTCTCTTTGAATCTTCTTTATCATGCTAAGAGGAGCAGGAAAAAGCAAAAAATTTCAGAATTGCACCTTGCAATGCGGAGAAATTACTGTTTGTGCATTTACAATATTCAATGATTTTTGCCATTGAAAAACGTCCAGAAATGATTGAAGCTACTGACTGAATGAAAGGAGCTGGCATCTCACTCTCTTTGAATCTTCTTTATCATGCTAAGAGGAGCAGGAAAAAGCAAAAAATTTCAGAATTGCACCTTGCAATGCGGAGAAATTACTGTTTGTGCATTTACAATATTCATTGATTTTTGCCATTGAAAAACATCATGTTATTCATATTCCAGAAATGATTGAAGCTACTGACTGAATGAAAGGAGCTGGCATCTCACTCTCTTTGAATCTTCTTTATCATGCTAAGAGGAGCAGGAAAAAGCAAAAAATTTCAGAATTGCACCTTGCAATGCGGAGAAATTACTGTTTGTGCATTTACAATATTCAATGATTTTTGCCATTGAAAAACGTCCAGAAATGATTGAAGCTACTGACTGAATGAAAGGAGCTGGCATCTCACTCTCTTTGAATCTTCTTTATCATGCTAAGAGGAGCAGGAAAAAGCAAAAAATCTCAGAATTGCACCTTGCAATGCGGAGAAATTACTGTTTGTGCATTTACAATATTCATTGATTTTTGCCATTGAAAAACATCATGTTATTCATATTCCAGAAATGATTGAAGCTACTGACTGAATGAAAGGAGCTGGCATCTCACTCTCTTTGAATCTTCTTTATCATGCTAAGAGGAGCAGGAAAAAGCAAAAAATTTCAGAATTGCACCTTGCAATGCGGAGAAATTACTGTTTGTGCATTTACAATATTCAATGATTTTTGCCATTGAAAAACGTCCAGAAATGATTGAAGCTACTGACTGAATGAAAGGAGCTGGCATCTCACTCTCTTTGAATCTTCTTTATCATGCTAAGAGGAGCAGGAAAAAGCAAAAAATTTCAGAATTGCACCTTGCAATGCGGAGAAATTACTGTTTGTGCATTTACAATATTCATTGATTTTTGCCATTGAAAAACATCATGTTATTCATATACCAGAAATGTTTGAAGCTACTGACTGAATGAAAGGAGCTGGCATCTCACTCTCTTTGAATCTTCTTTATCATGCTAAGAGGAGCAGGAAAAAGCAAAAAATTTCAGAATTGCACCTTGCAATGCGGAGAAATTACTGTTTGTGCATTTACAATATTCATTGATTTTTGCCATTGAAAAACGTCCAGAAATGATTGTAGCTACTGACTGAATGAAAGGAGCTGGCATCTCACTCTCTTTGAATCTTCTTTAACATGCTAAGAGGAGCAGGAAAAAGCAAAAAATTTCAGAATTGCACCTTGCAATGCGGAGAAATTACTGTTTGTGCATTTACAATATTCATTGATTTTTGCCATTGAAAAACGTCCAGAAATGATTGAAGCTACTGACTGAATGAAAGGAGCTGGCATCTCACTCTCTTTGAATCTTCTTTATCATGCTAAGAGGAGCAGGAAAAAGCAAAAAATTTCAGAATTGCACCTTGCAATGCGGAGAAATTACTGTTTGTGCATTTACAATATTCATTGATTTTTGCCATTGAAAAACATCATGTTATTCATATTCCAGAAATGATTGAAGCTACTGACTGAATGAAAGGAGCTGGCATCTCAGTCTCTTTGAATCTTCTTTATCATGCTAAGAGGAGCAGGAAAAAGCAAAAAATTTCAGAATTGCACCTTGCAATGCGGAGAAATTACTGTTTGTGCATTTACAATATTCAATGATTTTTGCCATTGAAAAACGTCCAGAAATGATTGAAGCTACTGACTGAATGAAAGGAGCTGGCATCTCACTCTCTTTGAATCTTCTTTATCATGCTAAGAGGAGCAGGAAAAAGCAAAAAATCTCAGAATTGCACCTTGCAATGCGGAGAAATTACTGTTTGTGCATTTACAATATTCATTGATTTTTGCCATTGAAAAACATCATGTTATTCATATACCAGAAATGTTTGAAGCTACTGACTGAATGAAAGGAGCTGGCATCTCACTCTCTTTGAATCTTCTTTATCATGCTAAGAGGAGCAGGAAAAAGCAAAAAATTTCAGAATTGCACCTTGCAATGCGGAGAAATTACTGTTTGTGTATTTACAATATTCATTGATTTTTGCCATTGAAAAACGTCCAGAAATGATTGTAGCTACTGACTGAATGAAAGGAGCTGGCATCTCACTCTCTTTGAATCTTCTTTATCATGCTAAGAGGAGCAGGAAAAAGCAAAAAATTTCAGAATTGCACCTTGCAATGCGGAGAAATTACTGTTTGTGCATTTACAATATTCATTGATTTTTGCCATTGAAAAACGTCCAGAAATGATTGAAGCTACTGACTGAATGAAAGGAGCTGGCATCTCACTCTCTTTGAATCTTGTTTATCATGCTAAGAGGAGCAGGAAAAAGCAAAAAATTTCAGAATTGCATCTTGCAATGCGGAGAAATTACTGTTTGTGCATTTACAATATTCATTGATTTTTGCCATTGAAAAACGTCCAGAAATGATTGAAGCTACTGACTGAATGAAAGGAGCTGGCATCTCACTCTCTTTGAATCTTCTTTATCATGCTAAGAGGAGCAGGAAAAAGCAAAAAATTTCAGAATTGCACCTTGCAATGCGGAGAAATTACTGTTTGTGCATTTACAATATTCATTGATTTTTGCCATTGAAAAACGTCCAGAAATGATTGAAGCTACTGACTGAATGAAAGGAGCTGGCATCTCACTCTTTGAATCTTCTTTATCATGCTAAGAGGAGCAGGAAAAAGCAAAAAATTTCAGAATTGCACCTTGCAATGCGGAGAAATTACTGTTTGTGCATTTACAATATTCATTGATTTTTGCCATTGAAAAACATCATGTTATTCATATACCAGAAATGTTTGAAGCTACTGACTGAATGAAAGGAGCTGGCATCTCACTCTCTTTGAGTCTTCTTTATCATGCTAAGAGGAGCAGAAAAAAGCAAAAAATTTCAGAATTGCACCTTGCAATGCGGAGAAATTACTGTTTGTGCATTTACAATATTCATTGATTTTTGCCATTGAAAAACATCATGTTATTCATATTCCAGAAATGATTGAAGCTACTGACTGAATGAAAGGAGCTGGCATCTCACTCTCTTTGAATCTTCTTTATCATGCTAAGAGGAGCAGGAAAAAGCAAAAAATTTCAGAATTGCACCTTGCAATGCGGAGAAATTACTGTTTGTGCATTTACAATATTCAATGATTTTTGCCATTGAAAAACGTCCAGAAATGATTGAAGCTACTGACTGAATGAAAGGAGCTGGCATCTCACTCTCTTTGAATCTTCTTTATCATGCTAAGAGGAGCAGGAAAAAGCAAAAAATTTCAGAATTGCACCTTGCAATGCGGAGAAATTACTGTTTGTGCATTTACAATATTCATTGATTTTTGCCATTGAAAAACATCATGTTATTCATATACCAGAAATGTTTGAAGCTACTGACTGAATGAAAGGAGCTGGCATCTCACTCTCTTTGAATCTTCTTTATCATGCTAAGAGGAGCAGGAAAAAGCAAAAAATTTCAGAATTGCACCTTGCAATGCGGAGAAATTACTGTTTGTGCATTTACAATATTCATTGATTTTTGCCATTGAAAAACCATGTTATTCATATACCAGAAATGTTTGAAGCTACTGACTGAATGAAAGGAGCTGGCATCTCACTCTCTTTGAATCTTCTTTATCATGCTAAGAGGAGCAGGAAAAAGCAAAAAATTTCAGAATTGCACCTTGCAATGCGGAGAAATTACTGTTTGTGCATTTACAATATTCATTTATTTTTGCCATTGAAAAACGTCCAGAAATGATTGAAGCTACTGACTGAATGAAAGGAGCTGGCATCTCACTCTCTTTGAATCTTCTTTATCATGCTAAGAGGAGCAGGAAAAAGCAAAAAATTTCAGAATTGCACCTTGCAATGCGGAGAAATTACTGTTTGTGCATTTACAATATTCATTGATTTTTGCCATTGAAAAACGTCCAGAAATGATTGAAGCTACTGACTGAATGAAAGGAGCTGGCATCTCACTCTCTTTGAATCTTCTTTATCATGCTAAGAGGAGCAGGAAAAAGCAAAAAATTTCAGAATTGCACCTTGCAATGCGGAGAAATTACTGTTTGTGCATTTACAATATTCATTGATTTTTGCCATTGAAAAACGTCCAGAAATGATTGAAGCTACTGACTGAATGAAAGGAGCTGGCATCTCACTCTCTTTGAATCTTCTTTATCATGCTAAGAGGAGCAGGAAAAAGCAAAAAATTTCAGAATTGCACCTTGCAATGCGGAGAAATTACTGTTTGTGCATTTACAATATTCATTGATTTTTGCCATTGAAAAACATCATGTTATTCATATACCAGAAATGATTGAAGCTACTGACTGAATGAAAGGAGCTGGCATCTCACTCTCTTTGAATCTTCTTTATCATGCTAAGAGGAGCAGGAAAAAGCAAAAAATTTCAGAATTGCACCTTGCAATGCGGAGAAATTACTGTTTGTGCATTTACAATATTCATTGATTTTTGCCATTGAAAAACATCATGTTATTCATATACCAGAAATGATTGAAGCTACTGACTGAATGAAAGGAGCTGGCATCTCACTCTCTTTGAATCTTCTTTATCATGCTAAGAGGAGCAGGAAAAAGCAAAAAATTTCAGAATTGCACCTTGCAATGCGGAGAAATTACTGTTTGTGCATTTACAATATTCAATGATTTTTGCCATTGAAAAACGTCCAGAAATGATTGAAGCTACTGACTGAATGAAAGGAGCTGACATCTCACTCTCTTTGAATCTTCTTTATCATGCTAAGAGGAGCAGGAAAAAGCAAAAAATTTCAGAATTGCACCTTGCAATGCGGAGAAATTACTGTTTGTGCATTTACAATATTCATTGATTTTTGCCATTGAAAAACATCATGTTATTCATATTCCAGAAATGATTGAAGCTACTGACTGAATGAAAGGAGCTGGCATCTCACTCTCTTTGAATCTTCTTTATCATGCTAAGAGGAGCAGGAAAAAGCAAAAAATTTCAGAATTGCACCTTGCAATGCGGAGAAATTACTGTTTGTGCATTTACAATATTCAATGATTTTTGCCATTGAAAAACGTCCAGAAATGATTGAAGCTACTGACTGAATGAAAGGAGCTGGCATCTCACTCTCTTTGAATCTTCTTTATCATGCTAAGAGGAGCAGGAAAAAGCAAAAAATTTCAGAATTGCACCTTGCAATGCGGAGAAATTACTGTTTGTGCATTTACAATATTCATTGATTTTTGCCATTGAAAAACATCATGTTATTCATATTCCAGAAATGATTGAAGCTACTGACTGAATGAAAGGAGCTGGCATCTCACTCTCTTTGAATCTTCTTTATCATGCTAAGAGGAGCAGGAAAAAGCAAAAAATTTCAGAATTGCACCTTGCAATGCGGAGAAATTACTGTTTGTGCATTTACAATATTCAATGATTTTTGCCATTGAAAAACGTCCAGAAATGATTGAAGCTACTGACTGAATGAAAGGAGCTGGCATCTCACTCTCTTTGAATCTTCTTTATCATGCTAAGAGGAGCAGGAAAAAGCAAAAAATCTCAGAATTGCACCTTGCAATGCGGAGAAATTACTGTTTGTGCATTTACAATATTCATTGATTTTTGCCATTGAAAAACATCATGTTATTCATATTCCAGAAATGATTGAAGCTACTGACTGAATGAAAGGAGCTGGCATCTCACTCTCTTTGAATCTTCTTTATCATGCTAAGAGGAGCAGGAAAAAGCAAAAAATTTCAGAATTGCACCTTGCAATGCGGAGAAATTACTGTTTGTGCATTTACAATATTCAATGATTTTTGCCATTGAAAAACGTCCAGAAATGATTGAAGCTACTGACTGAATGAAAGGAGCTGGCATCTCACTCTCTTTGAATCTTCTTTATCATGCTAAGAGGAGCAGGAAAAAGCAAAAAATTTCAGAATTGCACCTTGCAATGCGGAGAAATTACTGTTTGTGCATTTACAATATTCATTGATTTTTGCCATTGAAAAACATCATGTTATTCATATACCAGAAATGTTTGAAGCTACTGACTGAATGAAAGGAGCTGGCATCTCACTCTCTTTGAATCTTCTTTATCATGCTAAGAGGAGCAGGAAAAAGCAAAAAATTTCAGAATTGCACCTTGCAATGCGGAGAAATTACTGTTTGTGCATTTACAATATTCATTGATTTTTGCCATTGAAAAACGTCCAGAAATGATTGTAGCTACTGACTGAATGAAAGGAGCTGGCATCTCACTCTCTTTGAATCTTCTTTAACATGCTAAGAGGAGCAGGAAAAAGCAAAAAATTTCAGAATTGCACCTTGCAATGCGGAGAAATTACTGTTTGTGCATTTACAATATTCATTGATTTTTGCCATTGAAAAACGTCCAGAAATGATTGAAGCTACTGACTGAATGAAAGGAGCTGGCATCTCACTCTCTTTTAATCTTCTTTATCATGCTAAGAGGAGCAGGAAAAAGCAAAAAATTTCAGAATTGCACCTTGCAATGCGGAGAAATTACTGTTTGTGCATTTACAATATTCATTGATTTTTGCCATTGAAAAACATCATGTTATTCATATTCCAGAAATGATTGAAGCTACTGACTGAATGAAAGGAGCTGGCATCTCAGTCTCTTTGAATCTTCTTTATCATGCTAAGAGGAGCAGGAAAAAGCAAAAAATTTCAGAATTGCACCTTGCAATGCGGAGAAATTACTGTTTGTGCATTTACAATATTCAATGATTTTTGCCATTGAAAAACGTCCAGAAATGATTGAAGCTACTGACTGAATGAAAGGAGCTGGCATCTCACTCTCTTTGAATCTTCTTTATCATGCTAAGAGGAGCAGGAAAAAGCAAAAAATCTCAGAATTGCACCTTGCAATGCGGAGAAATTACTGTTTGTGCATTTACAATATTCATTGATTTTTGCCATTGAAAAACATCATGTTATTCATATACCAGAAATGTTTGAAGCTACTGACTGAATGAAAGGAGCTGGCATCTCACTCTCTTTGAATCTTCTTTATCATGCTAAGAGGAGCAGGAAAAAGCAAAAAATTTCAGAATTGCACCTTGCAATGCGGAGAAATTACTGTTTGTGTATTTACAATATTCATTGATTTTTGCCATTGAAAAACGTCCAGAAATGATTGTAGCTACTGACTGAATGAAAGGAGCTGGCATCTCACTCTCTTTGAATCTTCTTTATCATGCTAAGAGGAGCAGGAAAAAGCAAAAAATTTCAGAATTGCACCTTGCAATGCGGAGAAATTACTGTTTGTGCATTTACAATATTCATTGATTTTTGCCATTGAAAAACGTCCAGAAATGATTGAAGCTACTGACTGAATGAAAGGAGCTGGCATCTCACTCTCTTTGAATCTTGTTTATCATGCTAAGAGGAGCAGGAAAAAGCAAAAAATTTCAGAATTGCATCTTGCAATGCGGAGAAATTACTGTTTGTGCATTTACAATATTCATTGATTTTTGCCATTGAAAAACGTCCAGAAATGATTGAAGCTACTGACTGAATGAAAGGAGCTGGCATCTCACTCTCTTTGAATCTTCTTTATCATGCTAAGAGGAGCAGGAAAAAGCAAAAAATTTCAGAATTGCACCTTGCAATGCGGAGAAATTACTGTTTGTGCATTTACAATATTCATTGATTTTTGCCATTGAAAAACATCATGTTATTCATATTCCAGAAATGATTGAAGCTACTGACTGAATGAAAGGAGCTGGCATCTCACTCTCTTTGAATCTTCTTTATCATGCTAAGAGGAGCAGGAAAAAGCAAAAAATTTCAGAATTGCACCTTGCAATGCGGAGAAATTACTGTTTGTGCATTTACAATATTCAATGATTTTTGCCATTGAAAAACGTCCAGAAATGATTGAAGCTACTGACTGAATGAAAGGAGCTGGCATCTCACTCTCTTTGAATCTTCTTTATCATGCTAAGAGGAGCAGGAAAAAGCAAAAAATTTCAGAATTGCACCTTGCAATGCGGAGAAATTACTGTTTGTGCATTTACAATATTCATTGATTTTTGCCATTGAAAAACATCATGTTATTCATATACCAGAAATGTTTGAAGCTACTGACTGAATGAAAGGAGCTGGCATCTCACTCTCTTTGAATCTTCTTTATCATGCTAAGAGGAGCAGGAAAAAGCAAAAAATTTCAGAATTGCACCTTGCAATGCGGAGAAATTACTGTTTGTGCATTTACAGTATTCATTGATTTTTGCCATTGAAAAACGTCCAGAAATGATTGTAGCTACTGACTGAATGAAAGGAGCTGGCATCTCACTCTCTTTGAATCTTCTTTATCATGCTAAGAGGAGCAGGAAAAAGCAAAAAATTTCAGAATTGCACCTTGCAATGCGGAGAAATTACTGTTTGTGCATTTACAATATTCATTGATTTTTGCCATTGAAAAACGTCCAGAAATGATTGAAGCTACTGACTGAATGAAAGGAGCTGGCATCTCACTCTCTTTGAATCTTGTTTATCATGCTAAGAGGAGCAGGAAAAAGCAAAAAATTTCAGAATTGCACCTTGCAATGCGGAGAAATTACTGTTTGTGCATTTACAATATTCATTGATTTTTGCCATTGAAAAACGTCCAGAAATGATTGAAGCTACTGACTGAATGAAAGGAGCTGGCATCTCACTCTCTTTGAATCTTCTTTATCATGCTAAGAGGAGCAGGAAAAAGCAAAAAATTTCAGAATTGCACCTTGCAATGCGGAGAAATTACTGTTTGTGCATTTACAATATTCATTGATTTTTGCCATTGAAAAACATCATGTTATTCATATACCAGAAATGTTTGAAGCTACTGACTGAATGAAAGGAGCTGGCATCTCACTCTCTTTGAGTCTTCTTTATCATGCTAAGAGGAGCAGAAAAAAGCAAAAAATTTCAGAATTGCACCTTGCAATGCGGAGAAATTACTGTTTGTGCATTTACAATATTCATTGATTTTTGCCATTGAAAAACATCATGTTATTCATATTCCAGAAATGATTGAAGCTACTGACTGAATGAAAGGAGCTGGCATCTCACTCTCTTTGAATCTTCTTTATCATGCTAAGAGGAGCAGGAAAAAGCAAAAAATTTCAGAATTGCACCTTGCAATGCGGAGAAATTACTGTTTGTGCATTTACAATATTCAATGATTTTTGCCATTGAAAAACGTCCAGAAATGATTGAAGCTACTGACTGAATGAAAGGAGCTGGCATCTCACTCTCTTTGAATCTTCTTTATCATGCTAAGAGGAGCAGGAAAAAGCAAAAAATTTCAGAATTGCACCTTGCAATGCGGAGAAATTACTGTTTGTGCATTTACAATATTCATTGATTTTTGCCATTGAAAAACATCATGTTATTCATATACCAGAAATGTTTGAAGCTACTGACTGAATGAAAGGAGCTGGCATCTCACTCTCTTTGAATCTTCTTTATCATGCTAAGAGGAGCAGGAAAAAGCAAAAAATTTCAGAATTGCACCTTGCAATGCGGAGAAATTACTGTTTGTGCATTTACAATATTCATTGATTTTTGCCATTGAAAAACGTCCAGAAATGATTGTAGCTACTGACTGAATGAAAGGAGCTGGCATCTCACTCTCTTTGAATCTTCTTTATCATGCTAAGAGGAGCAGGAAAAAGCAAAAAATTTCAGAATTGCACCTTGCAATGCGGAGAAATTACTGTTTGTGCATTTACAATATTCATTGATTTTTGCCATTGAAAAACGTCCAGAAATGATTGAAGCTACTGACTGAATGAAAGGAGCTGGCATCTCACTCTCTTTGAATCTTGTTTATCATGCTAAGAGGAGCAGGAAAAAGCAAAAAATTTCAGAATTGCACCTTGCAATGCGGAGAAATTACTGTTTGTGCATTTACAATATTCATTGATTTTTGCCATTGAAAAACGTCCAGAAATGATTGAAGCTACTGACTGAATGAAAGGAGCTGGCATCTCACTCTCTTTGAATCTTCTTTATCATGCTAAGAGGAGCAGGAAAAAGCAAAAAATTTCAGAATTGCACCTTGCAATGCGGAGAAATTACTGTTTGTGCATTTACAATATTCATTGATTTTTGCCATTGAAAAACATCATGTTATTCATATACCAGAAATGTTTGAAGCTACTGACTGAATGAAAGGAGCTGGCATCTCACTCTCTTTGAGTCTTCTTTATCATGCTAAGAGGAGCAGAAAAAAGCAAAAAATTTCAGAATTGCACCTTGCAATGCGGAGAAATTACTGTTTGTGCATTTACAATATTCATTGATTTTTGCCATTGAAAAACATCATGTTATTCATATACCAGAAATGTTTGAAGCTACTGACTGAATGAAAGGAGCTGGCATCTCACTCTCTTTGAATCTTCTTTATCATGCTAAGAGGAGCAGGAAAAAGCAAAAAATTTCAGAATTGCACCTTGCAATGCGGAGAAATTACTGTTTGTGCATTTACAATATTCATTGATTTTTGCCATTGAAAAACGTCCAGAAATGATTGTAGCTACTGACTGAATGAAAGGAGCTGGCATCTCACTCTCTTTGAATCTTCTTTATCATGCTAAGAGGAGCAGGAAAAAGCAAAAAATTTCAGAATTGCACCTTGCAATGCGGAGAAATTACTGTTTGTGCATTTACAATATTCATTGATTTTTGCCATTGAAAAACGTCCAGAAATGATTGAAGCTACTGACTGAATGAAAGGAGCTGGCATCTCACTCTCTTTGAATCTTGTTTATCATGCTAAGAGGAGCAGGAAAAAGCAAAAAATTTCAGAATTGCACCTTGCAATGCGGAGAAATTACTGTTTGTGCATTTACAATATTCATTGATTTTTGCCATTGAAAAACGTCCAGAAATGATTGAAGCTACTGACTGAATGAAAGGAGCTGGCATCTCACTCTCTTTGAATCTTCTTTATCATGCTAAGAGGAGCAGGAAAAAGCAAAAAATTTCAGAATTGCACCTTGCAATGCGGAGAAATTACTGTTTGTGCATTTACAATATTCATTGATTTTTGCCATTGAAAAACATCATGTTATTCATATACCAGAAATGTTTGAAGCTACTGACTGAATGAAAGGAGCTGGCATCTCACTCTCTTTGAGTCTTCTTTATCATGCTAAGAGGAGCAGAAAAAAGCAAAAAATTTCAGAATTGCACCTTGCAATGCGGAGAAATTACTGTTTGTGCATTTACAATATTCATTGATTTTTGCCATTGAAAAACGTCCAGAAATGATTGAAGCTACTGACTGAATGAAAGGAGCTGGCATCTCACTCTCTTTGAATCTTGTTTATCATGCTAAGAGGAGCAGGAAAAAGCAAAAAATTTCAGAATTGCACCTTGCAATGCGGAGAAATTACTGTTTGTGCATTTACAATATTCATTGATTTTTGCCATTGAAAAACGTCCAGAAATGATTGAAGCTACTGACTGAATGAAAGGAGCTGGCATCTCACTCTCTTTGAATCTTCTTTATCATGCTAAGAGGAGCAGGAAAAAGCAAAAAATTTCAGAATTGCACCTTGCAATGCGGAGAAATTACTGTTTGTGCATTTACAATATTCATTGATTTTTGCCATTGAAAAACATCATGTTATTCATATACCAGAAATGATTGAAGCTACTGACTGAATGAAAGGAGCTGGCATCTCACTCTCTTTGAATCTTCTTTATCATGCTAAGAGGAGCAGGAAAAAGCAAAAAATTTCAGAATTGCACCTTGCAATGCGGAGAAATTACTGTTTGTGCATTTACAATATTCATTGATTTTTGCCATTGAAAAACGTCCAGAAATGATTGAAGCTACTGACTGAATGAAAAGAGCTGGCATCTCACTCTCTTTGAATCTTGTTTATCACGCTAAGAGGAGCAGGAAAAAGCAAAAAATTTCAGAATTGCACCTTGCAATGCGGAGAAATTACTGTTTGTGCATTTACAATATTCATTGATTTTTGCCATTGAAAAACGTCCAGAAATGATTGAAGCTACTGACTGAATGAAAGGAGCTGGCATCTCACTCTCTTTGAATCTTCTTTATCATGCTAAGAGGAGCAGGAAAAAGCAAAAAATTTCAGAATTGCACCTTGCAATGCGGAGAAATTACTGTTTGTGCATTTACAATATTCATTGATTTTTGCCATTGAAAAACATCATGTTATTCATATACCAGAAATGATTGAAGCTACTGACTGAATGAAAGGAGCTGGCATCTCACTCTCTTTGAATCTTCTTTATCATGCTAAGAGGAGCAGGAAAAAGCAAAAAATTTCAGAATTGCACCTTGCAATGCGGAGAAATTACTGTTTGTGCATTTACAATATTCAATGATTTTTGCCATTGAAAAACGTCCAGAAATGATTGAAGCTACTGACTGAATGAAAGGAGCTGGCATCTCACTCTCTTTGAATCTTCTTTATCATGCTAAGAGGAGCAGGAAAAAGCAAAAAATTTCAGAATTGCACCTTGCAATGCGGAGAAATTACTGTTTGTGCATTTACAATATTCATTGATTTTTGCCATTGAAAAACATCATGTTATTCATATTCCAGAAATGATTGAAGCTACTGACTGAATGAAAGGAGCTGGCATCTCACTCTCTTTGAATCTTCTTTATCATGCTAAGAGGAGCAGGAAAAAGCAAAAAATTTCAGAATTGCACCTTGCAATGCGGAGAAATTACTGTTTGTGCATTTACAATATTCAATGATTTTTGCCATTGAAAAACGTCCAGAAATGATTGAAGCTACTGACTGAATGAAAGGAGCTGGCATCTCACTCTCTTTGAATCTTCTTTATCATGCTAAGAGGAGCAGGAAAAAGCAAAAAATTTCAGAATTGCACCTTGCAATGCGGAGAAATTACTGTTTGTGCATTTACAATATTCATTGATTTTTGCCATTGAAAAACATCATGTTATTCATATACCAGAAATGTTTGAAGCTACTGACTGAATGAAAGGAGCTGGCATCTCACTCTCTTTGAATCTTCTTTATCATGCTAAGAGGAGCAGGAAAAAGCAAAAAATTTCAGAATTGCACCTTGCAATGCGGAGAAATTACTGTTTGTGCATTTACAATATTCATTGATTTTTGCCATTGAAAAACATCATGTCATTCATATACCAGAAATGTTTGAAGCTACTGACTGAATGAAAGGAGCTGGCATCTCACTCTCTTTGAATCTTCTTTATCATGCTAAGAGGAGCAGGAAAAAGCAAAAAATTTCAGAATTGCACCTTGCAATGCGGAGAAATTACTGTTTGTGCATTTACAATATTCATTGATTTTTGCCATTGAAAAACATCATGTTATTCATATTCCAGAAATGATTGAAGCTACTGACTGAATGAAAGGAGCTGGCATCTCACTCTCTTTGAATCTTCTTTATCATGCTAAGAGGAGCAGGAAAAAGCAAAAAATTTCAGAATTGCACCTTGCAATGCGGAGAAATTACTGTTTGTGCATTTACAATATTCAATGATTTTTGCCATTGAAAAACGTCCAGAAATGATTGAAGCTACTGACTGAATGAAAGGAGCTGGCATCTCACTCTCTTTGAATCTTCTTTATCATGCTAAGAGGAGCAGGAAAAAGCAAAAAATTTCAGAATTGCACCTTGCAATGCGGAGAAATTACTGTTTGTGCATTTACAATATTCATTGATTTTTGCCATTGAAAAACATCATGTTATTCATATACCAGAAATGTTTGAAGCTACTGACTGAATGAAAGGAGCTGGCATCTCACTCTCTTTGAATCTTCTTTATCATGCTAAGAGGAGCAGGAAAAAGCAAAAAATTTCAGAATTGCACCTTGCAATGCGGAGAAATTACTGTTTGTGCATTTACAATATTCATTGATTTTTGCCATTGAAAAACATCATGTCATTCATATACCAGAAATGTTTGAAGCTACTGACTGAATGAAAGGAGCTGGCATCTCACTCTCTTTGAATCTTCTTTATCATGCTAAGAGGAGCAGGAAAAAGCAAAAAATTTCAGAATTGCACCTTGCAATGCGGAGAAATTACTGTTTGTGCATTTACAATATTCATTTATTTTTGCCATTGAAAAACGTCCAGAAATGATTGAAGCTACTGACTGAATGAAAGGAGCTGGCATCTCACTCTCTTTGAATCTTCTTTATCATGCTAAGAGGAGCAGGAAAAAGCAAAAAATTTCAGAATTGCACCTTGCAATGCGGAGAAATTACTGTTTGTGCATTTACAATATTCATTGATTTTTGCCATTGAAAAACGTCCAGAAATGATTGAAGCTACTGACTGAATGAAAGGAGCTGGCATCTCACTCTCTTTGAATCTTCTTTATCATGCTAAGAGGAGCAGGAAAAAGCAAAAAATTTCAGAATTCCACCTTGCAATGCGGAGAAATTACTGTTTGTGCATTTACAATATTCATTGATTTTTGCCATTGAAAAACGTCCAGAAATGATTGAAGCTACTGACTGAATGAAAGGAGCTGGCATCTCACTCTCTTTGAATCTTCTTTATCATGCTAAGAGGAGCAGGAAAAAGCAAAAAATTTCAGAATTGCACCTTGCAATGCGGAGAAATTACTGTTTGTGCATTTACAATATTCATTGATTTTTGCCATTGAAAAACATCATGTTATTCATATTCCAGAAATGATTGAAGCTACTGACTGAATGAAAGGAGCTGGCATCTCACTCTCTTTGAATCTTCTTTATCATGCTAAGAGGAGCAGGAAAAAGCAAAAAATTTCAGAATTGCACCTTGCAATGCGGAGAAATTACTGTTTGTGCATTTACAATATTCAATGATTTTTGCCATTGAAAAACGTCCAGAAATGATTGAAGCTACTGACTGAATGAAAGGAGCTGGCATCTCACTCTCTTTGAATCTTCTTTATCATGCTAAGAGGAGCAGGAAAAAGCAAAAAATTTCAGAATTGCACCTTGCAATGCGGAGAAATTACTGTTTGTGCATTTACAATATTCATTGATTTTTGCCATTGAAAAACATCATGTTATTCATATACCAGAAATGTTTGAAGCTACTGACTGAATGAAAGGAGCTGGCATCTCACTCTCTTTGAATCTTCTTTATCATGCTAAGAGGAGCAGGAAAAAGCAAAAAATTTCAGAATTGCACCTTGCAATGCGGAGAAATTACTGTTTGTGCATTTACAATATTCATTGATTTTTGCCATTGAAAATCGTCCAGAAATGATTGAAGCTACTGACTGAATGAAAAGAGCTGGCATCTCACTCTCTTTGAATCTTGTTTATCACGCTAAGAGGAGCAGGAAAAAGCAAAAAATTTCAGAATTGCACCTTGCAATGCGGAGAAATTACTGTTTGTGCATTTACAATATTCATTGATTTTTGCCATTGAAAAACGTCCAGAAATGATTGAAGCTACTGACTGAATGAAAGGAGCTGGCATCTCACTCTCTTTGAATCTTCTTTATCATGCTAAGAGGAGCAGGAAAAAGCAAAAAATTTCAGAATTGCACCTTGCAATGCGGAGAAATTACTGTTTGTGCATTTACAATATTCATTGATTTTTGCCATTGAAAAACATCATGTTATTCATATACCAGAAATGATTGAAGCTACTGACTGAATGAAAGGAGCTGGCATCTCACTCTCTTTGAATCTTCTTTATCATGCTAAGAGGAGCAGGAAAAAGCAAAAAATTTCAGAATTGCACCTTGCAATGCGGAGAAATTACTGTTTGTGCATTTACAATATTCAATGATTTTTGCCATTGAAAAACGTCCAGAAATGATTGAAGCTACTGACTGAATGAAAGGAGCTGGCATCTCACTCTCTTTGAATCTTCTTTATCATGCTAAGAGGAGCAGGAAAAAGCAAAAAATTTCAGAATTGCACCTTGCAATGCGGAGAAATTACTGTTTGTGCATTTACAATATTCATTGATTTTTGCCATTGAAAAACATCATGTTATTCATATTCCAGAAATGATTGAAGCTACTGACTGAATGAAAGGAGCTGGCATCTCACTCTCTTTGAATCTTCTTTATCATGCTAAGAGGAGCAGGAAAAAGCAAAAAATTTCAGAATTGCACCTTGCAATGCGGAGAAATTACTGTTTGTGCATTTACAATATTCAATGATTTTTGCCATTGAAAAACGTCCAGAAATGATTGAAGCTACTGACTGAATGAAAGGAGCTGGCATCTCACTCTCTTTGAATCTTCTTTATCATGCTAAGAGGAGCAGGAAAAAGCAAAAAATTTCAGAATTGCACCTTGCAATGCGGAGAAATTACTGTTTGTGCATTTACAATATTCATTGATTTTTGCCATTGAAAAACATCATGTTATTCATATTCCAGAAATGATTGAAGCTACTGACTGAATGAAAGGAGCTGGCATCTCACTCTCTTTGAATCTTCTTTATCATGCTAAGAGGAGCAGGAAAAAGCAAAAAATTTCAGAATTGCACCTTGCAATGCGGAGAAATTACTGTTTGTGCATTTACAATATTCAATGATTTTTGCCATTGAAAAACGTCCAGAAATGATTGAAGCTACTGACTGAATGAAAGGAGCTGGCATCTCACTCTCTTTGAATCTTCTTTATCATGCTAAGAGGAGCAGGAAAAAGCAAAAAATTTCAGAATTGCACCTTGCAATGCGGAGAAATTACTGTTTGTGCATTTACAATATTCATTGATTTTTGCCATTGAAAAACATCATGTTATTCATATACCAGAAATGTTTGAAGCTACTGACTGAATGAAAGGAGCTGGCATCTCACTCTCTTTGAATCTTCTTTATCATGCTAAGAGGAGCAGGAAAAAGCAAAAAATTTCAGAATTGCACCTTGCAATGCGGAGAAATTACTGTTTGTGCATTTACAATATTCATTGATTTTTGCCATTGAAAAACGTCCAGAAATGATTGAAGCTACTGACTGAATGAAAGAGCTGGCATCTCACTCTCTTTGAATCTTGTTTATCACGCTAAGAGGAGCAGGAAAAAGCAAAAAATTTCAGAATTGCACCTTGCAATGCGGAGAAATTACTGTTTGTGCATTTACAATATTCAATGATTTTTGCCATTGAAAAACGTCCAGAAATGATTGAAGCTACTGACTGAATGAAAGGAGCTGGCATCTCACTCTCTTTGAATCTTCTTTATCATGCTAAGAGGAGCAGGAAAAAGCAAAAAATTTCAGAATTGCACCTTGCAATGCGGAGAAATTACTGTTTGTGCATTTACAATATTCATTGATTTTTGCCATTGAAAAACATCATGTTATTCATATTCCAGAAATGATTGAAGCTACTGACTGAATGAAAGGAGCTGGCATCTCACTCTCTTTGAATCTTCTTTATCATGCTAAGAGGAGCAGGAAAAAGCAAAAAATTTCAGAATTGCACCTTGCAATGCGGAGAAATTACTGTTTGTGCATTTACAATATTCAATGATTTTTGCCATTGAAAAACGTCCAGAAATGATTGAAGCTACTGACTGAATGAAAGGAGCTGGCATCTCACTCTCTTTGAATCTTCTTTATCATGCTAAGAGGAGCAGGAAAAAGCAAAAAATTTCAGAATTGCACCTTGCAATGCGGAGAAATTACTGTTTGTGCATTTACAATATTCATTGATTTTTGCCATTGAAAAACATCATGTTATTCATATACCAGAAATGTTTGAAGCTACTGACTGAATGAAAGGAGCTGGCATCTCACTCTCTTTGAATCTTCTTTATCATGCTAAGAGGAGCAGGAAAAAGCAAAAAATTTCAGAATTGCACCTTGCAATGCGGAGAAATTACTGTTTGTGCATTTACAATATTCATTGATTTTTGCCATTGAAAAACATCATGTCATTCATATACCAGAAATGTTTGAAGCTACTGACTGAATGAAAGGAGCTGGCATCTCACTCTCTTTGAATCTTCTTTATCATGCTAAGAGGAGCAGGAAAAAGCAAAAAATTTCAGAATTGCACCTTGCAATGCGGAGAAATTACTGTTTGTGCATTTACAATATTCATTGATTTTTGCCATTGAAAAACATCATGTTATTCATATTCCAGAAATGATTGAAGCTACTGACTGAATGAAAGGAGCTGGCATCTCACTCTCTTTGAATCTTCTTTATCATGCTAAGAGGAGCAGGAAAAAGCAAAAAATTTCAGAATTGCACCTTGCAATGCGGAGAAATTACTGTTTGTGCATTTACAATATTCAATGATTTTTGCCATTGAAAAACGTCCAGAAATGATTGAAGCTACTGACTGAATGAAAGGAGCTGGCATCTCACTCTCTTTGAATCTTCTTTATCATGCTAAGAGGAGCAGGAAAAAGCAAAAAATTTCAGAATTGCACCTTGCAATGCGGAGAAATTACTGTTTGTGCATTTACAATATTCATTGATTTTTGCCATTGAAAAACATCATGTTATTCATATACCAGAAATGTTTGAAGCTACTGACTGAATGAAAGGAGCTGGCATCTCACTCTCTTTGAATCTTCTTTATCATGCTAAGAGGAGCAGGAAAAAGCAAAAAATTTCAGAATTGCACCTTGCAATGCGGAGAAATTACTGTTTGTGCATTTACAATATTCATTGATTTTTGCCATTGAAAAACATCATGTCATTCATATACCAGAAATGTTTGAAGCTACTGACTGAATGAAAGGAGCTGGCATCTCACTCTCTTTGAATCTTCTTTATCATGCTAAGAGGAGCAGGAAAAAGCAAAAAATTTCAGAATTGCACCTTGCAATGCGGAGAAATTACTGTTTGTGCATTTACAATATTCATTTATTTTTGCCATTGAAAAACGTCCAGAAATGATTGAAGCTACTGACTGAATGAAAGGAGCTGGCATCTCACTCTCTTTGAATCTTCTTTATCATGCTAAGAGGAGCAGGAAAAAGCAAAAAATTTCAGAATTGCACCTTGCAATGCGGAGAAATTACTGTTTGTGCATTTACAATATTCATTGATTTTTGCCATTGAAAAACGTCCAGAAATGATTGAAGCTACTGACTGAATGAAAGGAGCTGGCATCTCACTCTCTTTGAATCTTCTTTATCATGCTAAGAGGAGCAGGAAAAAGCAAAAAATTTCAGAATTCCACCTTGCAATGCGGAGAAATTACTGTTTGTGCATTTACAATATTCATTGATTTTTGCCATTGAAAAACGTCCAGAAATGATTGAAGCTACTGACTGAATGAAAGGAGCTGGCATCTCACTCTCTTTGAATCTTCTTTATCATGCTAAGAGGAGCAGGAAAAA
>NW_027371428.1:0-27402 GCF_046119375.1 Phyllobates terribilis
GAGTGAGATGCCAGCTCCTTTCTTTCAGTCAGTAGCTTCAAACATTTCTGGACGTTTTTCAATGGCAAAAATCAATGAATATTGTAAATGCACAAACAGTAATATCTCCACATTGCAAGGTGCAATTCTGAAATTTTTTGCTTTTTCCTGCTAATCCTAGCATGATAAAGAAGATTCAAAGAGAGTGAGATGCCAGCTCCTTTCATTCAGTCAGTAGCTTCAAACATTTCTGGTATATGAAAAACATGTTTTTCAATGGCAAAAATCAATGAATATTGTAAATGCACAAACAGTAATATCTCCACATTGCAAGGTGCAATTCTGAAATTTTTTGCTTTTTCCTGCTAATCCTAGCATGATAAAGAAGATTCAAAGAGAGTGAGATGCCAGCTCCTTTCATTCAGTCAGTAGCTTCAAACATTTCTGGTATATGAAAAACATGTTTTTCAATGGCAAAAATCAATGAATATTGTAAATGCACAAACAGTAATATCTCCACATTGCAAGGTGCAATTCAGAAATTTTTTGCTTTTTCCTGCTAATCCTAGCATGATAAAGAAGATTCAAAGAGAGTGAGATGCCAGCTCCTTTCATTCAGTCAGTAGCTTCAAACATTTCTGGACGTTTTTCAATGGCAAAAATCAATGAATATTGTAAATGCACAAACAGTAATATCTCCACATTGCAAGGTGCAATTCTGAAATTTTTTGCTTTTTCCTGCTAATCCTAGCATGATAAAGAAGATTCAAAGAGAGTGAGATGCCAGCTCCTTTCATTCAGTCAGTAGCTTCAAACATTTCTGGTATATGAAAAACATGTTTTTCAATGGCAAAAATCAATGAATATTGTAAATGCACAAACAGTAATATCTCCACATTGCAAGGTGCAATTCTGAAATTTTTTGCTTTTTCCTGCTAATCCTAGCATGATAAAGAAGATTCAAAGAGAGTGAGATGCCAGCTCCTTTCATTCAGTCAGTAGCTTCAAACATTTCTGGACGTTTTTCAATGGCAAAAATCAATGAATATTGTAAATGCACAAACAGTAATATCTCCACATTGCAAGGTGCAATTCTGAAATTTTTTGCTTTTTCCTGCTAATCCTAGCATGATAAAGAAGATTCAAAGAGAGTGAGATGCCAGCTCCTTTCATTCAGTCAGTAGCTTCAAACATTTCTGGTATATGAAAAACATGTTTTTCAATGGCAAAAATCAATGAATATTGTAAATGCACAAACAGTAATATCTCCACATTGCAAGGTGCAATTCTGAAATTTTTTGCTTTTTCCTGCTAATCCTAGCATGATAAAGAAGATTCAAAGAGAGTGAGATGCCAGCTCCTTTCATTCAGTCAGTAGCTTCAAACATTTCTGGTATATGAAAAACATGTTTTTCAATGGCAAAAATCAATGAATATTGTAAATGCACAAACAGTAATATCTCCACATTGCAAGGTGCAATTCAGAAATTTTTTGCTTTTTCCTGCTAATCCTAGCATGATAAAGAAGATTCAAAGAGAGTGAGATGCCAGCTCCTTTCTTTCAGTCAGTAGCTTCAAACATTTCTGGACGTTTTTCAATGGCAAAAATCAATGAATATTGTAAATGCACAAACAGTAATATCTCCACATTGCAAGGTGCAATTCTGAAATTTTTTGCTTTTTCCTGCTAATCCTAGCATGATAAAGAAGATTCAAAGAGAGTGAGATGCCAGCTCCTTTCATTCAGTCAGTAGCTTCAAACATTTCTGGTATATGAAAAACATGTTTTTCAATGGCAAAAATCAATGAATATTGTAAATGCACAAACAGTAATATCTCCACATTGCAAGGTGCAATTCTGAAATTTTTTGCTTTTTCCTGCTAATCCTAGCATGATAAAGAAGATTCAAAGAGAGTGAGATGCCAGCTCCTTTCATTCAGTCAGTAGCTTCAAACATTTCTGGTATATGAAAAACATGTTTTTCAATGGCAAAAATCAATGAATATTGTAAATGCACAAACAGTAATATCTCCACATTGCAAGGTGCAATTCTGAAATTTTTTGCTTTTTCCTGCTAATCCTAGCATGATAAAGAAGATTCAAAGAGAGTGAGATGCCAGCTCCTTTCATTCAGTCAGTAGCTTCAAACATTTCTGGTATATGAAAAACATGTTTTTCAATGGCAAAAATCAATGAATATTGTAAATGCACAAACAGTAATATCTCCACATTGCAAGGTGCAATTCAGAAATTTTTTGCTTTTTCCTGCTAATCCTAGCATGATAAAGAAGATTCAAAGAGAGTGAGATGCCAGCTCCTTTCTTTCAGTCAGTAGCTTCAAACATTTCTGGACGTTTTTCAATGGCAAAAATCAATGAATATTGTAAATGCACAAACAGTAATATCTCCACATTGCAAGGTGCAATTCTGAAATTTTTTGCTTTTTCCTGCTAATCCTAGCATGATAAAGAAGATTCAAAGAGAGTGAGATGCCAGCTCCTTTCATTCAGTCAGTAGCTTCAAACATTTCTGGTATATGAAAAACATGTTTTTCAATGGCAAAAATCAATGAATATTGTAAATGCACAAACAGTAATATCTCCACATTGCAAGGTGCAATTCTGAAATTTTTTGCTTTTTCCTGCTAATCCTAGCATGATAAAGAAGATTCAAAGAGAGTGAGATGCCAGCTCCTTTCATTCAGTCAGTAGCTTCAAACATTTCTGGTATATGAAAAACATGTTTTTCAATGGCAAAAATCAATGAATATTGTAAATGCACAAACAGTAATATCTCCACATTGCAAGGTGCAATTCTGAAATTTTTTGCTTTTTCCTGCTAATCCTAGCATGATAAAGAAGATTCAAAGAGAGTGAGATGCCAGCTCCTTTCATTCAGTCAGTAGCTTCAAACATTTCTGGTATATGAAAAACATGTTTTTCAATGGCAAAAATCAATGAATATTGTAAATGCACAAACAGTAATATCTCCACATTGCAAGGTGCAATTCTGAAATTTTTAGCTTTTTCCTGTTAATCCTAGCATGATAAAGATTCAAAGAGAGTGAGATGCCAGCTCCTTTCATTCAGTCAGTAGCTTCAAACATTTCTGGTATATGAAAAACATGTTTTTCAATGGCAAAAATCAATGAATATTGTAAATGCACAAACAGTAATATCTCCACATTGCAAGGTGCAATTCTGAAATTTTTTGCTTTTTCCTGCTAATCCTAGCATGATAAAGAAGATTCAAAGAGAGTGAGATGCCAGCTCCTTTCATTCAGTCAGTAGCTTCAAACATTTCTGGTATATGAAAAACATGTTTTTCAATGGCAAAAATCAATGAATATTGTAAATGCACAAACAGTAATATCTCCACATTGCAAGGTGCAATTCAGAAATTTTTTGCTTTTTCCTGCTAATCCTAGCATGATAAAGAAGATTCAAAGAGAGTGAGATGCCAGCTCCTTTCTTTCAGTCAGTAGCTTCAAACATTTCTGGACGTTTTTCAATGGCAAAAATCAATGAATATTGTAAATGCACAAACAGTAATATCTCCACATTGCAAGGTGCAATTCTGAAATTTTTTGCTTTTTCCTGCTAATCCTAGCATGATAAAGAAGATTCAAAGAGAGTGAGATGCCAGCTCCTTTCATTCAGTCAGTAGCTTCAAACATTTCTGGTATATGAAAAACATGTTTTTCAATGGCAAAAATCAATGAATATTGTAAATGCACAAACAGTAATATCTCCACATTGCAAGGTGCAATTCTGAAATTTTTTGCTTTTTCCTGCTAATCCTAGCATGATAAAGAAGATTCAAAGAGAGTGAGATGCCAGCTCCTTTCATTCAGTCAGTAGCTTCAAACATTTCTGGTATATGAAAAACATGTTTTTCAATGGCAAAAATCAATGAATATTGTAAATGCACAAACAGTAATATCTCCACATTGCAAGGTGCAATTCTGAAATTTTTTGCTTTTTCCTGCTAATCCTAGCATGATAAAGAAGATTCAAAGAGAGTGAGATGCCAGCTCCTTTCATTCAGTCAGTAGCTTCAAACATTTCTGGTATATGAAAAACATGTTTTTCAATGGCAAAAATCAATGAATATTGTAAATGCACAAACAGTAATATCTCCACATTGCAAGGTGCAATTCTGAAATTTTTTGCTTTTTCCTGCTAATCCTAGCATGATAAAGAAGATTCAAAGAGAGTGAGATGCCAGCTCCTTTCATTCAGTCAGTAGCTTCAAACATTTCTGGTATATGAAAAACATGTTTTTCAATGGCAAAAATCAATGAATATTGTAAATGCACAAACAGTAATATCTCCACATTGCAAGGTGCAATTCTGAAATTTTTTGCTTTTTCCTGCTAATCCTAGCATGATAAAGAAGATTCAAAGAGAGTGAGATGCCAGCTCCTTTCATTCAGTCAGTAGCTTCAAACATTTCTGGTATATGAAAAACATGTTTTTCAATGGCAAAAATCAATGAATATTGTAAATGCACAAACAGTAATATCTCCACATTGCAAGGTGCAATTCTGAAATTTTTAGCTTTTTCCTGTTAATCCTAGCATGATAAAGATTCAAAGAGAGTGAGATGCCAGCTCCTTTCATTCAGTCAGTAGCTTCAAACATTTCTGGACGTTTTTCAATGGCAAAAATCAATGAATATTGTAAATGCACAAACAGTAATATCTCCACATTGCAAGGTGCAATTCTGAAATTTTTTACTTTTTCCTGTTAATCCTAGCATGATAAAGAAGATTCAAAGAGAGTGAGATGCCAGCTCCTTTCATTCAGTCAGTAGCTTCAAACATTTCTGGTATATGAAAAACATGTTTTTCAATGGCAAAAATCAATGAATATTGTAAATGCACAAACAGTAATATCTCCACATTGCAAGGTGCAATTCTGAAATTTTTTGCTTTTTCCTGCTAATCCTAGCATGATAAAGAAGATTCAAAGAGAGTGAGATGCCAGCTCCTTTCATTCAGTCAGTAGCTTCAAACATTTCTGGTATATGAAAAACATGTTTTTCAATGGCAAAAATCAATGAATATTGTAAATGCACAAACAGTAATATCTCCACATTGCAAGGTGCAATTCTGAAATTTTTTGCTTTTTCCTGCTAATCCTAGCATGATAAAGAAGATTCAAAGAGAGTGAGATGCCAGCTCCTTTCATTCAGTCAGTAGCTTCAAACATTTCTGGTATATGAAAAACATGTTTTTCAATGGCAAAAATCAATGAATATTGTAAATGCACAAACAGTAATATCTCCACATTGCAAGGTGCAATTCTGAAATTTTTTGCTTTTTCCTGCTAATCCTAGCATGATAAAGAAGATTCAAAGAGAGTGAGATGCCAGCTCCTTTCATTCAGTCAGTAGCTTCAAACATTTCTGGTATATGAAAAACATGTTTTTCAATGGCAAAAATCAATGAATATTGTAAATGCACAAACAGTAATATCTCCACATTGCAAGGTGCAATTCTGAAATTTTTTGCTTTTTCCTGCTAATCCTAGCATGATAAAGAAGATTCAAAGAGAGTGAGATGCCAGCTCCTTTCATTCAGTCAGTAGCTTCAAACATTTCTGGTATATGAAAAACATGTTTTTCAATGGCAAAAATCAATGAATATTGTAAATGCACAAACAGTAATATCTCCACATTGCAAGGTGCAATTCTGAAATTTTTAGCTTTTTCCTGTTAATCCTAGCATGATAAAGATTCAAAGAGAGTGAGATGCCAGCTCCTTTCATTCAGTCAGTAGCTTCAAACATTTCTGGACGTTTTTCAATGGCAAAAATCAATGAATATTGTAAATGCACAAACAGTAATATCTCCACATTGCAAGGTGCAATTCTGAAATTTTTTACTTTTTCCTGTTAATCCTAGCATGATAAAGAAGATTCAAAGAGAGTGAGATGCCAGCTCCTTTCATTCAGTCAGTAGCTTCAAACATTTCTGGTATATGAAAAACATGTTTTTCAATGGCAAAAATCAATGAATATTGTAAATGCACAAACAGTAATATCTCCACATTGCAAGGTGCAATTCTGAAATTTTTTGCTTTTTCCTGCTAATCCTAGCATGATAAAGAAGATTCAAAGAGAGTGAGATGCCAGCTGCTTTCATTCAGTCAGTAGCTTCAAACATTTCTGGACGTTTTTCAATGGCAAAAATCAATGAATATTGTAAATGCACAAACAGTAATATCTCCACATTGCAAGGTGCAATTCTGAAATTTTTTGCTTTTTCCTGTTAATCCTAGCATGATAAAGAAGATTCAAAGAGAGTGAGATGCCAGCTCCTTTCATTCAGTCAGTAGCTTCAAACATTTCTGGTATATGAAAAACGATTTTCAATGGCAAAAATCAATGAATATTGTAAATGCACAAACAGTAATATCTCCACATTGCAAGGTGCAATTCTGAAATTTTTTGCTTTTTCCTGCTAATCCTGGCATGATAAAGAAGATTCAAAGAGAGTGAGATGCCAGCTCCTTTCATTCAGTCAGTAGCTTCAAACATTTCTGGACGTTTTTCAATGGCAAAAATCAATGAATATTGTAAATGCACAAACAGTAATATCTCCACATTGCAAGGTGCAATTCTGAAATTTTTTGCTTTTTCCTGCTAATCCTAGCATGATAAAGAAGATTCAAAGAGAGTGAGATGCCAGCTCCTTTCATTCAGTCAGTAGCTTCAAACATTTCTGGTATATGAAAAACATGTTTTTCAATGGCAAAAATCAATGAATATTGTAAATGCACAAACAGTAATATCTCCACATTGCAAGGTGCAATTCTGAAATTTTTTGCTTTTTCCTGCTAATCCTAGCATGATAAAGAAGATTCAAAGAGAGTGAGATGCCAGCTCCTTTCATTCAGTCAGTAGCTTCAAACATTTCTGGTGTATGAAAAACATGTTTTTCAATGGCAAAAATCAATGAATATTGTAAATGCACAAACAGTAATATCTCCACATTGCAAGGTGCAATTCTGAAATTTTTTGCTTTTTCCTGCTAATCCTAGCATGATAAAGAAGATTCAAAGAGAGTGAGATGCCAGCTCCTTTCATTCAGTCAGTAGCTTCAAACATTTCTGGTATATGAAATACATGTTTTTCAATGGCAAAAATCAATGAATATTGTAAATGCACAAACAGTAATATCTCCACATTGCAAGGTGCAATTCTGAAATTTTTTGCTTTTTCCTGCTAATCCTAGCATGATAAAGAAGATTCAAAGAGAGTGAGATGCCAGCTCCTTTCATTCAGTCAGTAGCTTCAAACATTTCTGGTATATGAAAAACATGTTTTTCAATGGCAAAAATCAATGAATATTGTAAATGCACAAACAGTAATATCTCCACATTGCAAGGTGCAATTCTGAAATTTTTAGCTTTTTCCTGTTAATCCTAGCATGATAAAGAAGATTCAAAGAGAGTGAGATGCCAGCTCCTTTCATTCAGTCAGTAGCTTCAAACATTTCTGGACGTTTTTCAATGGCAAAAATCAATGAATATTGTAAATGCACAAACAGTAATATCTCCACATTGCAAGGTGCAATTCTGAAATTTTTTGGTTTTCCTGTTAATCCTAGCATGATAAAGAAGATTCAAAGAGAGTGAGATGCCAGCTCCTTTCATTCAGTCAGTAGCTTCAAACATTTCTGGTATATGAAAAACGTTTTTCAATGGCAAAAATCAATGAATATTGTAAATGCACAAACAGTAATATCTCCACATTGCAAGGTGCAATTCTGAAATTTTTTGCTTTTTCCTGCTAATCCTAGCATGATAAAGAAGATTCAAAGAGAGTGAGATGCCAGCTCCTTTCATTCAGTCAGTAGCTTCAAACATTTCTGGACGTTTTTCAATGGCAAAAATCAATGAATATTGTAAATGCACAAACAGTAATATCTCCACATTGCAAGGTGCAATTCTGAAATTTTTTGCTTTTTCCTGCTAATCCTAGCATGATAAAGAAGATTCAAAGAGAGTGAGATGCCAGCTCCTTTCATTCAGTCAGTAGATTCAAACATTTCTGGTATATGAAAAACATGTTTTTCAATGGCAAAAATCAATGAATATTGTAAATGCACAAACAGTAATATCTCCACATTGCAAGGTGCAATTCTGAAATTTTTTGCTTTTTCCTGCTAATCCTAGCATGATAAAGAAGATTCAAAGAGAGTGAGATGCCAGCTCCTTTCATTCAGTCAGTAGCTTCAAACATTTCTGGACGTTTTTCAATGGCAAAAATCAATGAATATTGTAAATGCACAAACAGTAATATCTCCACATTGCAAGGTGCAATTCTGAAATTTTTTGCTTTTTCCTGCTAATCCTAGCATGATAAAGAAGATTCAAAGAGAGTGAGATGCCAGCTCCTTTCATTCAGTCAGTAGCTTCAAACATTTCTGGTATATGAAAAACATGTTTTTCAATGGCAAAAATCAATGAATATTGTAAATGCACAAACAGTAATATCTCCACATTGCAAGGTGCAATTCTGAAATTTTTTGCTTTTTCCTGCTAATCCTAGCATGATAAAGAAGATTCAAAGAGAGTGAGATGCCAGCTCCTTTCATTCAGTCAGTAGCTTCAAACATTTCTGGACGTTTTTCAATGGCAAAAATCAATGAATATTGTAAATGCACAAACAGTAATATCTCCACATTGCAAGGTGCAATTCTGAAATTTTTTGCTTTTTCCTGCTAATCCTAGCATGATAAAGAAGATTCAAAGAGAGTGAGATGCCAGCTCCTTTCATTCAGTCAGTAGCTTCAAACATTTCTGGTATATGAAAAACATGTTTTTCAATGGCAAAAATCAATGAATATTGTAAATGCACAAACAGTAATATCTCCACATTGCAAGGTGCAATTCTGAAATTTTTTGCTTTTTCCTGCTAATCCTAGCATGATAAAGAAGATTCAAAGAGAGTGAGATGCCAGCTCCTTTCATTCAGTCAGTAGCTTCAAACATTTCTGGTATATGAAAAACATGTTTTTCAATGGCAAAAATCAATGAATATTGTAAATGCACAAACAGTAATATCTCCACATTGCAAGGTGCAATTCAGAAATTTTTTGCTTTTTCCTGCTAATCCTAGCATGATAAAGAAGATTCAAAGAGAGTGAGATGCCAGCTCCTTTCTTTCAGTCAGTAGCTTCAAACATTTCTGGACGTTTTTCAATGGCAAAAATCAATGAATATTGTAAATGCACAAACAGTAATATCTCCACATTGCAAGGTGCAATTCTGAAATTTTTTGCTTTTTCCTGTTAATCCTAGCATGATAAAGAAGATTCAAAGAGAGTGAGATGCCAGCTCCTTTCATTCAGTCAGTAGCTTCAAACATTTCTGGTATATGAAAAACATGTTTTTCAATGGCAAAAATCAATGAATATTGTAAATGCACAAACAGTAATATCTCCACATTGCAAGGTGCAATTCTGAAATTTTTTGCTTTTTCCTGCTAATCCTAGCATGATAAAGAAGATTCAAAGAGAGTGAGATGCCAGCTCCTTTCATTCAGTCAGTAGCTTCAAACATTTCTGGACGTTTTTCAATGGCAAAAATCAATGAATATTGTAAATGCACAAACAGTAATATCTCCACATTGCAAGGTGCAATTCTGAAATTTTTTGCTTTTTCCTGCTAATCCTAGCATGATAAAGAAGATTCAAAGAGAGTGAGATGCCAGCTCCTTTCATTCAGTCAGTAGCTTCAAACATTTCTGGTATATGAAAAACATGTTTTTCAATGGCAAAAATCAATGAATATTGTAAATGCACAAACAGTAATATCTCCACATTGCAAGGTGCAATTCTGAAATTTTTTGCTTTTTCCTGCTAATCCTAGCATGATAAAGAAGATTCAAAGAGAGTGAGATGCCAGCTCCTTTCATTCAGTCAGTAGCTTCAAACATTTCTGGTATATGAAAAACATGTTTTTCAATGGCAAAAATCAATGAATATTGTAAATGCACAAACAGTAATATCTCCACATTGCAAGGTGCAATTCTGAAATTTTTTGCTTTTTCCTGCTAATCCTAGCATGATAAAGAAGATTCAAAGAGAGTGAGATGCCAGCTCCTTTCATTCAGTCAGTAGCTTCAAACATTTCTGGTATATGAAAAACATGTTTTTCAATGGCAAAAATCAATGAATATTGTAAATGCACAAACAGTAATATCTCCACATTGCAAGGTGCAATTCTGAAATTTTTAGCTTTTTCCTGTTAATCCTAGCATGATAAAGATTCAAAGAGAGTGAGATGCCAGCTCCTTTCATTCAGTCAGTAGCTTCAAACATTTCTGGACGTTTTTCAATGGCAAAAATCAATGAATATTGTAAATGCACAAACAGTAATATCTCCACATTGCAAGGTGCAATTCTGAAATTTTTTGCTTTTTCCTGTTAATCCTAGCATGATAAAGAAGATTCAAAGAGAGTGAGATGCCAGCTCCTTTCATTCAGTCAGTAGCTTCAAACATTTCTGGTATATGAAAAACGTTTTTCAATGGCAAAAATCAATGAATATTGTAAATGCACAAACAGTAATATCTCCACATTGCAAGGTGCAATTCTGAAATTTTTTGCTTTTTCCTGCTAATCCTAGCATGATAAAGAAGATTCAAAGAGAGTGAGATGCCAGCTCCTTTCATTCAGTCAGTAGCTTCAAACATTTCTGGACGTTTTTCAATGGCAAAAATCAATGAATATTGTAAATGCACAAACAGTAATATCTCCACATTGCAAGGTGCAATTCTGAAATTTTTTGCTTTTTCCTGTTAATCCTAGCATGATAAAGAAGATTCAAAGAGAGTGAGATGCCAGCTCCTTTCATTCAGTCAGTAGCTTCAAACATTTCTGGTATATGAAAAACGTTTTTCAATGGCAAAAATCAATGAATATTGTAAATGCACAAACAGTAATATCTCCACATTGCAAGGTGCAATTCTGAAATTTTTTGCTTTTTCCTGCTAATCCTAGCATGATAAAGAAGATTCAAAGAGAGTGAGATGCCAGCTCCTTTCATTCAGTCAGTAGCTTCAAACATTTCTGGACGTTTTTCAATGGCAAAAATCAATGAATATTGTAAATGCACAAACAGTAATATCTCCACATTGCAAGGTGCAATTCTGAAATTTTTTGCTTTTTCCTGCTAATCCTAGCATGATAAAGAAGATTCAAAGAGAGTGAGATGCCAGCTCCTTTCATTCAGTCAGTAGCTTCAAACATTTCTGGACGTTTTTCAATGGCAAAAATCAATGAATATTGTAAATGCACAAACAGTAATATCTCCACATTGCAAGGTGCAATTCTGAAATTTTTTGCTTTTTCCTGCTAATCCTAGCATGATAAAGAAGATTCAAAGAGAGTGAGATGCCAGCTCCTTTCATTCAGTCAGTAGCTTCAAACATTTCTGGTATATGAAAAACATGTTTTTCAATGGCAAAAATCAATGAATATTGTAAATGCACAAACAGTAATATCTCCACATTGCAAGGTGCAATTCTGAAATTTTTTGCTTTTTCCTGCTAATCCTAGCATGATAAAGAAGATTCAAAGAGAGTGAGATGCCAGCTCCTTTCATTCAGTCAGTAGCTTCAAACATTTCTGGTATATGAAAAACATGTTTTTCAATGGCAAAAATCAATGAATATTGTAAATGCACAAACAGTAATATCTCCACATTGCAAGGTGCAATTCTGAAATTTTTTGCTTTTTCCTGCTAATCCTAGCATGATAAAGAAGATTCAAAGAGAGTGAGATGCCAGCTCCTTTCATTCAGTCAGTAGCTTCAAACATTTCTGGTATATGAAAAACATGTTTTTCAATGGCAAAAATCAATGAATATTGTAAATGCACAAACAGTAATATCTCCACATTGCAAGGTGCAATTCTGAAATTTTTAGCTTTTTCCTGTTAATCCTAGCATGATAAAGATTCAAAGAGAGTGAGATGCCAGCTCCTTTCATTCAGTCAGTAGCTTCAAACATTTCTGGACGTTTTTCAATGGCAAAAATCAATGAATATTGTAAATGCACAAACAGTAATATCTCCACATTGCAAGGTGCAATTCTGAAATTTTTTGCTTTTTCCTGTTAATCCTAGCATGATAAAGAAGATTCAAAGAGAGTGAGATGCCAGCTCCTTTCATTCAGTCAGTAGCTTCAAACATTTCTGGTATATGAAAAACGTTTTTCAATGGCAAAAATCAATGAATATTGTAAATGCACAAACAGTAATATCTCCACATTGCAAGGTGCAATTCTGAAATTTTTTGCTTTTTCCTGCTAATCCTAGCATGATAAAGAAGATTCAAAGAGAGTGAGATGCCAGCTCCTTTCATTCAGTCAGTAGCTTCAAACATTTCTGGACGTTTTTCAATGGCAAAAATCAATGAATATTGTAAATGCACAAACAGTAATATCTCCACATTGCAAGGTGCAATTCTGAAATTTTTTGCTTTTTCCTGCTAATCCTAGCATGATAAAGAAGATTCAAAGAGAGTGAGATGCCAGCTCCTTTCATTCAGTCAGTAGCTTCAAACATTTCTGGTATATGAAAAACATGTTCTTCAATGGCAAAAATCAATGAATATTGTAAATGCACAAACAGTAATATCTCCACATTGCAAGGTGCAATTCTGAAATTTTTTGCTTTTTCCTGCTAATCCTAGCATGATAAAGAAGATTCAAAGAGAGTGAGATGCCAGCTCCTTTCATTCAGTCAGTAGCTTCAAACATTTCTGGACGTTTTTCAATGGCAAAAATCAATGAATATTGTAAATGCACAAACAGTAATATCTCCACATTGCAAGGTGCAATTCTGAAATTTTTTGCTTTTTCCTGCTAATCCTAGCATGATAAAGAAGATTCAAAGAGAGTGAGATGCCAGCTCCTTTCAATCAGTCAGTAGCTTCAAACATTTCTGGTATATGAAAAACATGTTTTTCAATGGCAAAAATCAATGAATATTGTAAATGCACAAACAGTAATATCTCCACATTGCAAGGTGCAATTCTGAAATTTTTTGCTTTTTCCTGCTAATCCTAGCATGATAAAGAAGATTCAAAGAGAGTGAGATGCCAGCTCCTTTCATTCAGTCAGTAGCTTCAAACATTTCTGGACGTTTTTCAATGGCAAAAATCAATGAATATTGTAAATGCACAAACAGTAATATCTCCACATTGCAAGGTGCAATTCTGAAATTTTTTGCTTTTTCCTGTTAATCCTAGCATGATAAAGAAGATTCAAAGAGAGTGAGATGCCAGCTCCTTTCATTCAGTCAGTAGCTTCAAACATTTCTGGTATATGAAAAACATGTTTTTCAATGGCAAAAATCAATGAATATTGTAAATGCACAAACAGTAATATCTCCACATTGCAAGGTGCAATTCTGAAATTTTTTGCTTTTTCCTGCTAATCCTAGCATGATAAAGAAGATTCAAAGAGAGTGAGATGCCAGCTCCTTTCGTTCAGTCAGTAGCTTCAAACATTTCTGGTATATGAAAAACATGTTTTTCAATGGCAAAAATCAATGAATATTGTAAATGCACAAACAGTAATATCTCCACATTGCAAGGTGCAATTCTGAAATTTTTTGCTTTTTCCTGTTAATCCTAGCATGATAAAGAAGATTCAAAGAGAGTGAGATGCCAGCTCCTTTCATTCAGTCAGTAGCTTCAAACATTTCTGGTATATGAAAAACATGTTTTTCAATGGCAAAAATCAATGAATATTGTAAATGCACAAACAGTAATATCTCCACATTGCAAGGTGCAATTCTGAAATTTTTTGCTTTTTCCTGCTAATCCTAGCATGATAAAGAAGATTCAAAGAGAGTGAGATGCCAGCTCCTTTCGTTCAGTCAGTAGCTTCAAACATTTCTGGTATATGAAAAACATGTTTTTCAATGGCAAAAATCAATGAATATTGTAAATGCACAAACAGTAATATCTCCACATTGCAAGGTGCAATTCTGAAATTTTTTGCTTTTTCCTGTTAATCCTAGCATGATAAAGAAGATTCAAAGAGAGTGAGATGCCAGCTCCTTTCATTCAGTCAGTAGCTTCAAACATTTCTGGTATATGAAAAACATGTTTTTCAATGGCAAAAATCAATGAATATTGTAAATGCACAAACAGTAATATCTCCACATTGCAAGGTGCAATTCTGAAATTTTTTGCTTTTTCCTGTTAATCCTAGCATGATAAAGAAGATTCAAAGAGAGTGAGATGCCAGCTCCTTTCATTCAGTCAGTAGCTTCAAACATTTCTGGTATATGAAAAACATGTTTTTCAATGGCAAAAATCAATGAATATTGTAAATGCACAAACAGTAATATCTCCACATTGCAAGGTGCAATTCTGAAATTTTTTGCTTTTTCCTGCTAATCCTAGCATGATAAAGAAGATTCAAAGAGAGTGAGATGCCAGCTCCTTTCATTCAGTCAGTAGCTTCAAACATTTCTGGTATATGAAAAACATGTTTTTCAATGGCAAAAATCAATGAATATTGTAAATGCACAAACAGTAATATCTCCACATTGCAAGGTGCAATTCTGAAATTTTTTGCTTTTTCCTGTTAATCCTAGCATGATAAAGAAGATTCAAAGAGAGTGAGATGCCAGCTCCTTTCATTCAGTCAGTAGCTTCAAACATTTCTGGACGTTTTTCAATGGCAAAAATCAATGAATATTGTAAATGCACAAACAGTAATATCTCCACATTGCAAGGTGCAATTCTGAAATTTTTTGCTTTTTCCTGTTAATCCTAGCATGATAAAGAAGATTCAAAGAGATTGAGATGCCAGCTCCTTTCATTCAGTCAGTAGCTTCAAACATTTCTGGTATATGAAAAACATGTTTTTCAATGGCAAAAATCAATGAATATTGTAAATGCACAAACAGTAATATCTCCACATTGCAAGGTGCAATTCTGAAATTTTTTGCTTTTTCCTGTTAATCCTAGCATGATAAAGAAGATTCAAAGAGAGTGAGATGCCAGCTCCTTTCATTCAGTCAGTAGCTTCAAACATTTCTGGTATATGAAAAACGTTTTTCAATGGCAAAAATCAATGAATATTGTAAATGCACAAACAGTAATATCTCCACATTGCAAGGTGCAATTCTGAAATTTTTTGCTTTTTCCTGCTAATCCTAGCATGATAAAGAAGATTCAAAGAGAGTGAGATGCCAGCTCCTTTCATTCAGTCAGTAGCTTCAAACATTTCTGGACGTTTTTCAATGGCAAAAATCAATGAATATTGTAAATGCACAAACAGTAATATCTCCACATTGCAAGGTGCAATTCTGAAATTTTTTGCTTTTTCCTGCTAATCCTAGCATGATAAAGAAGATTCAAAGAGAGTGAGATGCCAGCTCCTTTCATTCAGTCAGTAGCTTCAAACATTTCTGGTATATGAAAAACATGTTTTTCAATGGCAAAAATCAATGAATATTGTAAATGCACAAACAGTAATATCTCCACATTGCAAGGTGCAATTCTGAAATTTTTTGCTTTTTCCTGCTAATCCTAGCATGATAAAGAAGATTCAAAGAGAGTGAGATGCCAGCTCCTTTCATTCAGTCAGTAGCTTCAAACATTTCTGGATGTTTTTCAATGGCAAAAATTAATGAATATTGTAAATGCAAAAACAGTAATATCTCCACATTGCAAGGTGCAATTCTGAAATTTTTTGTTTTTTCCTGCTAATCCTAGCATGATAAAGAAGATTCAAAGAGAGTGAGATGCCAGCTCCTTTCATTCAGTCAGTAGCTTCAAACATTTCTGGTATATGAAAAACATGTTTTTCAATGGCAAAAATCAATGAATATTGTAAATGCACAAACAGTAATATCTCCACATTGCAAGGTGCAATTCTGAAATTTTTTGCTTTTTCCTGCTAATCCTAGCATGATAAAGAAGATTCAAAGAGAGTGAGATGCCAGCTCCTTTCATTCAGTCAGTAGCTTCAAACATTTCTGGACGTTTTTCAATGGCAAAAATCAATGAATATTGTAAATGCACAAACAGTAATATCTCCACATTGCAAGGTGCAATTCTGAAATTTTTTGCTTTTTCCTGTTAATCCTAGCATGATAAAGAAGATTCAAAGAGAGTGAGATGCCAGCTCCTTTCATTCAGTCAGTAGCTTCAAACATTTCTAGTATATGAAAAACATGTTTTTCAATGGCAAAAATCAATGAATATTGTAAATGCACAAACAGTAATATCTCCACATTGCAAGGTGCAATTCTGAAATTTTTTGCTTTTTCCTGCTAATCCTAGCATGATAAAGAAGATTCAAAGAGAGTGAGATGCCAGCTCCTTTCGTTCAGTCAGTAGCTTCAAACATTTCTGGTATATGAAAAACATGTTTTTCAATGGCAAAAATCAATGAATATTGTAAATGCACAAACAGTAATATCTCCACATTGCAAGGTGCAATTCTGAAATTTTTTGCTTTTTCCTGTTAATCCTAGCATGATAAAGAAGATTCAAAGAGAGTGAGATGCCAGCTCCTTTCATTCAGTCAGTAGCTTCAAACATTTCTGGTATATGAAAAACATGTTTTTCAATGGCAAAAATCAATGAATATTGTAAATGCACAAACAGTAATATCTCCACATTGCAAGGTGCAATTCTGAAATTTTTTGCTTTTTCCTGTTAATCCTAGCATGATAAAGAAGATTCAAAGAGAGTGAGATGCCAGCTCCTTTCATTCAGTCAGTAGCTTCAAACATTTCTGGTATATGAAAAACATGTTTTTCAATGGCAAAAATCAATGAATATTGTAAATGCACAAACAGTAATATCTCCACATTGCAAGGTGCAATTCTGAAATTTTTTGCTTTTTCCTGTTAATCCTAGCATGATAAAGAAGATTCAAAGAGAGTGAGATGCCAGCTCCTTTCATTCAGTCAGTAGCTTCAAACATTTCTGGTATATGAAAAACATGTTTTTCAATGGCAAAAATCAATGAATATTGTAAATGCACAAACAGTAATATCTCCACATTGCAAGGTGCAATTCTGAAATTTTTTGCTTTTTCCTGCTAATCCTAGCATGATAAAGAAGATTCAAAGAGAGTGAGATGCCAGCTCCTTTCATTCAGTCAGTAGCTTCAAACATTTCTGGTATATGAAAAACATGTTTTTCAATGGCAAAAATCAATGAATATTGTAAATGCACAAACAGTAATATCTCCACATTGCAAGGTGCAATTCTGAAATTTTTTGCTTTTTCCTGCTAATCCTAGCATGATAAAGAAGATTCAAAGAGAGTGAGATGCCAGCTCCTTTCATTCAGTCAGTAGCTTCAAACATTTCTGGTATATGAAAAACATGTTTTTCAATGGCAAAAATCAATGAATATTGTAAATGCACAAACAGTAATATCTCCACATTGCAAGGTGCAATTCTGAAATTTTTAGCTTTTTCCTGTTAATCCTAGCATGATAAAGAAGATTCAAAGAGAGTGAGATGCCAGCTCCTTTCATTCAGTCAGTAGCTTCAAACATTTCTGGACGTTTTTCAATGTCAAAAATCAATGAATATTGTAAATGCACAAACAGTAATATCTCCACATTGCAAGGTGCAATTCTGAAATTTTTTGCTTTTTCCTGTTAATCCTAGCATGATAAAGAAGATTCAAAGAGAGTGAGATGCCAGCTCCTTTCATTCAGTCAGTAGCTTCAAACATTTCTGGTATATGAAAAACATGTTTTTCAATGGCAAAAATCAATGAATATTGTAAATGCACAAACAGTAATATCTCCACATTGCAAGGTGCAATTCTGAAATTTTTTGCTTTTTCCTGCTAATCCTAGCATGATAAAGAAGATTCAAAGAGAGTGAGATGCCAGCTCCTTTCATTCAGTCAGTAGCTTCAAACATTTCTGGTATATGAAAAACATGTTTTTCAATGGCAAAAATCAATGAATATTGTAAATGCACAAACAGTAATATCTCCACATTGCAAGGTGCAATTCTGAAATTTTTTGCTTTTTCCTGCTAATCCTAGCATGATAAAGAAGATTCAAAGAGAGTGAGATGCCAGCTCCTTTCATTCAGTCAGTAGCTTCAAACATTTCTGGTATATGAAAAACATGTTTTTCAATGGCAAAAATCAATGAATATTGTAAATGCACAAACAGTAATATCTCCACATTGCAAGGTGCAATTCTGAAATTTTTTGCTTTTTCCTGCTAATCCTAGCATGATAAAGAAGATTCAAAGAGAGTGAGATGCCAGCTCCTTTCATTCAGTCAGTAGCTTCAAACATTTCTGGTATATGAAAAACATGTTTTTCAATGGCAAAAATCAATGAATATTGTAAATGCACAAACAGTAATATCTCCACATTGCAAGGTGCAATTCTGAAATTTTTAGCTTTTTCCTGTTAATCCTAGCATGATAAAGAAGATTCAAAGAGAGTGAGATGCCAGCTCCTTTCATTCAGTCAGTAGCTTCAAACATTTCTGGTATATGAAAAACGTTTTTCAATGGCAAAAATCAATGAATATTGTAAATGCACAAACAGTAATATCTCCACATTGCAAGGTGCAATTCTGAAATTTTTTGCTTTTTCCTGCTAATCCTAGCATGATAAAGAAGATTCAAAGAGAGTGAGATGCCAGCTCCTTTCATTCAGTCAGTAGCTTCAAACATTTCTGGACGTTTTTCAATGGCAAAAATCAATGAATATTGTAAATGCACAAACAGTAATATCTCCACATTGCAAGGTGCAATTCTGAAATTTTTTGCTTTTTCCTGCTAATCCTAGCATGATAAAGAAGATTCAAAGAGAGTGAGATGCCAGCTCCTTTCATTCAGTCAGTAGCTTCAAACATTTCTGGTATATGAAAAACATGTTTTTCAATGGCAAAAATCAATGAATATTGTAAATGCACAAACAGTGATATCTCCACATTGCAAGGTGCAATTCTGAAATTTTTTGCTTTTTCCTGCTAATCCTAGCATGATAAAGAAGATTCAAAGAGAGTGAGATGCCAGCTCCTTTCATTCAGTCAGTAGCTTCAAACATTTCTGGACGTTTTTCAATGGCAAAAATCAATGAATATTGTAAATGCACAAACAGTAATATCTCCACATTGCAAGGTGCAATTCTGAAATTTTTTGCTTTTTCCTGCTAATCCTAGCATGATAAAGAAGATTCAAAGAGAGTGAGATGCCAGCTCCTTTCATTCAGTCAGTAGCTTCAAACATTTCTGGTATATGAAAAACATGTTTTTCAATGGCAAAAATCAATGAATATTGTAAATGCACAAACAGTAATATCTCCACATTGCAAGGTGCAATTCTGAAATTTTTTGCTTTTTCCTGCTAATCCTAGCATGATAAAGAAGATTCAAAGAGAGTGAGATGCCAGCTCCTTTCATTCAGTCAGTAGCTTCAAACATTTCTGGTATATGAAAAACATGTTTTTCAATGGCAAAAATCAATGAATATTGTAAATGCACAAACAGTAATATCTCCACATTGCAAGGTGCAATTCTGAAATTTTTTGCTTTTTCCTGCTAATCCTAGCATGATAAAGAAGATTCAAAGAGAGTGAGATGCCAGCTCCTTTCATTCAGTCAGTAGCTTCAAACATTTCTGGTATATGAAAAACATGTTTTTCAATGGCAAAAATCAATGAATATTGTAAATGCACAAACAGTAATATCTCCACATTGCAAGGTGCAATTCTGAAATTTTTAGCTTTTTCCTGTTAATCCTAGCATGATAAAGAAGATTCAAAGAGAGTGAGATGCCAGCTCCTTTCATTCAGTCAGTAGCTTCAAACATTTCTGGACGTTTTTCAATGTCAAAAATCAATGAATATTGTAAATGCACAAACAGTAATATCTCCACATTGCAAGGTGCAATTCTGAAATTTTTTGCTTTTTCCTGTTAATCCTAGCATGATAAAGAAGATTCAAAGAGAGTGAGATGCCAGCTCCTTTCATTCAGTCAGTAGCTTCAAACATTTCTGGTATATGAAAAACATGTTTTTCAATGGCAAAAATCAATGAATATTGTAAATGCACAAACAGTAATATCTCCACATTGCAAGGTGCAATTCTGAAATTTTTTGCTTTTTCCTGCTAATCCTAGCATGATAAAGAAGATTCAAAGAGAGTGAGATGCCAGCTCCTTTCATTCAGTCAGTAGCTTCAAACATTTCTGGTATATGAAAAACATGTTTTTCAATGGCAAAAATCAATGAATATTGTAAATGCACAAACAGTAATATCTCCACATTGCAAGGTGCAATTCTGAAATTTTTTGCTTTTTCCTGCTAATCCTAGCATGATAAAGAAGATTCAAAGAGAGTGAGATGCCAGCTCCTTTCATTCAGTCAGTAGCTTCAAACATTTCTGGTATATGAAAAACATGTTTTTCAATGGCAAAAATCAATGAATATTGTAAATGCACAAACAGTAATATCTCCACATTGCAAGGTGCAATTCTGAAATTTTTTGCTTTTTCCTGCTAATCCTAGCATGATAAAGAAGATTCAAAGAGAGTGAGATGCCAGCTCCTTTCATTCAGTCAGTAGCTTCAAACATTTCTGGTATATGAAAAACATGTTTTTCAATGGCAAAAATCAATGAATATTGTAAATGCACAAACAGTAATATCTCCACATTGCAAGGTGCAATTCTGAAATTTTTAGCTTTTTCCTGTTAATCCTAGCATGATAAAGAAGATTCAAAGAGAGTGAGATGCCAGCTCCTTTCATTCAGTCAGTAGCTTCAAACATTTCTGGTATATGAAAAACGTTTTTCAATGGCAAAAATCAATGAATATTGTAAATGCACAAACAGTAATATCTCCACATTGCAAGGTGCAATTCTGAAATTTTTTGCTTTTTCCTGCTAATCCTAGCATGATAAAGAAGATTCAAAGAGAGTGAGATGCCAGCTCCTTTCATTCAGTCAGTAGCTTCAAACATTTCTGGACGTTTTTCAATGGCAAAAATCAATGAATATTGTAAATGCACAAACAGTAATATCTCCACATTGCAAGGTGCAATTCTGAAATTTTTTGCTTTTTCCTGCTAATCCTAGCATGATAAAGAAGATTCAAAGAGAGTGAGATGCCAGCTCCTTTCATTCAGTCAGTAGCTTCAAACATTTCTGGTATATGAAAAACATGTTTTTCAATGGCAAAAATCAATGAATATTGTAAATGCACAAACAGTGATATCTCCACATTGCAAGGTGCAATTCTGAAATTTTTTGCTTTTTCCTGCTAATCCTAGCATGATAAAGAAGATTCAAAGAGAGTGAGATGCCAGCTCCTTTCATTCAGTCAGTAGCTTCAAACATTTCTGGACGTTTTTCAATGGCAAAAATCAATGAATATTGTAAATGCACAAACAGTAATATCTCCACATTGCAAGGTGCAATTCTGAAATTTTTTGCTTTTTCCTGCTAATCCTAGCATGATAAAGAAGATTCAAAGAGAGTGAGATGCCAGCTCCTTTCATTCAGTCAGTAGCTTCAAACATTTCTGGTATATGAAAAACATGTTTTTCAATGGCAAAAATCAATGAATATTGTAAATGCACAAACAGTAATATCTCCACATTGCAAGGTGCAATTCTGAAATTTTTAGCTTTTTCCTGTTAATCCTAGCATGATAAAGAAGATTCAAAGAGAGTGAGATGCCAGCTCCTTTCATTCAGTCAGTAGCTTCAAACATTTCTGGTATATGAAAAACGTTTTTCAATGGCAAAAATCAATGAATATTGTAAATGCACAAACAGTAATATCTCCACATTGCAAGGTGCAATTCTGAAATTTTTTGCTTTTTCCTGCTAATCCTAGCATGATAAAGAAGATTCAAAGAGAGTGAGATGCCAGCTCCTTTCATTCAGTCAGTAGCTTCAAACATTTCTGGACGTTTTTCAATGGCAAAAATCAATGAATATTGTAAATGCACAAACAGTAATATCTCCACATTGCAAGGTGCAATTCTGAAATTTTTTGCTTTTTCCTGCTAATCCTAGCATGATAAAGAAGATTCAAAGAGAGTGAGATGCCAGCTCCTTTCATTCAGTCAGTAGCTTCAAACATTTCTGGTATATGAAAAACATGTTTTTCAATGGCAAAAATCAATGAATATTGTAAATGCACAAACAGTGATATCTCCACATTGCAAGGTGCAATTCTGAAATTTTTTGCTTTTTTCCTGCTAATCCTAGCATGATAAAGAAGATTCAAAGAGAGTGAGATGCCAGCTCCTTTCATTCAGTCAGTAGCTTCAAACATTTCTGGTATATGAAAAACATGTTTTTCAATGGCAAAAATCAATGAATATTGTAAATGCACAAACAGTAATATCTCCACATTGCAAGGTGCAATTCTGAAATTTTTTGCTTTTTCCTGCTAATCCTAGCATGATAAAGAAGATTCAAAGAGAGTGAGATGCCAGCTCCTTTCATTCAGTCAGTAGCTTCAAACATTTCTGGTATATGAAAAACATGTTTTTCAATGGCAAAAATCAATGAATATTGTAAATGCACAAACAGTAATATCTCCACATTGCAAGGTGCAATTCTGAAATTTTTAGCTTTTTCCTGTTAATCCTAGCATGATAAGAAGATTCAAAGAGAGTGAGATGCCAGCTCCTTTCATTCAGTCAGTAGCTTCAAACATTTCTGGTATATGAAAAACGTTTTTCAATGGCAAAAATCAATGAATATTGTAAATGCACAAACCGTAATATCTCACATTGCAAGGTGCAATTCTGAAATTTTTGCTTTTTCCTGCTAATCCTAGCATGATAAAGAAGATTCAAAGAGAGTGAGATGCCAGCTCCTTTCATTCAGTCAGTAGCTTCAAACATTTCTGGACGTTTTTCAATGGCAAAAATCAATGAATATTGTAAATGCACAAACAGTAATATCTCCACATTGCAAGGTGCAATTCTGAAATTTTTTGCTTTTTCCTGCTAATCCTAGGCATGATAAAGAAGATTCAAAGAGAGTGAGAATGCCAGCTCCTTTCATTCAGTCAGTAGCTTCAAAACATTTCTGGTATATGAAAAACATGTTTTTCAATGGCAAAAATCAATGAATATTGTAAATGCACAAACAGTGATATCTCCACATTGCAAGGTGCAATTCTGAAATTTTTTGCTTTTTCCTGCTAATCCTAGCATGATAAAGAAGATTCAAAGAGAGTGAGATGCCAGCTCCTTTCATTCAGTCAGTAGCTTCAAACATTTCTGGACGTTTTTCAATGGCAAAAAATCAATGAATATTGTAAATGCACAAACAGTAATATCTCCACATTGCAAGGTGCAATTCTGAAATTTTTTGCTTTTTCTGCTAATCCTAGCATGATAAAGAAATTCAAAGAGAGTGAGATGCCAGCTCCTTTCATTCAGTCAGTAGCTTTCAAACATTTCTGGTATATGAAAAACATGTTTTCAATGGCAAAAATCAATGAATATTGTAAATGCACAAACAGTAATATCTCCACATTGCAAGGTGCAATTCTGAAATTTTTTGCTTTTTCCTGCTAATCCTAGCATGATAAAGAAGATTCAAAGAGAGTGAGATGCCAGCTCCTTTCATTCAGTCAGTAGCTTCAAACATTTCTGGACGTTTTTCAATGGCAAAAATCAATGAATATTGTAAATGCACAAACAGTAATATCTCCACATTGCAAGGTGCAATTCTGAAATTTTTTGCTTTTTCCTGCTAATCCTAGCATGATAAAGAAGATTCAAAGAGAGTGAGATGCCAGCTCCTTTCATTCAGTCAGTAGCTTCAAACATTTCTGGTATATGAAAAAACATGTTTTTCAATGGCAAAAATCAATGAATATTGTAAATGCACAAACATAATATCTCCACATTTGCAAGGTGCAATTCTGAAATTTTTAGCTTTTTCCTGTTAATCCTAGCATGATAAAGAAGATTCAAAGAGAGTGAGATGCCAGCTCCTTTCATTCAGTCAGTAGCTTCAAACATTTCTGGACGTTTTTTCAATGGCAAAAATCAATGAATATTGTAAATGCACAAACAGTAATATCTCCACATTGCAAGGTGCAATTCTGAAATTTTTTGCTTTTTCCTGTTAATCCTAGCATGATAAAGAAGATTCAAAGAGAGTGAGATGCCAGCTCCTTTCATTCAGTCAGTAGCTTCAAACATTTCTGGTATATGAAAAACGTTTTTCAATGGCAAAAATCAATGAATATTGTAAATGCACAAACAGTAATATCTCCACATTGCAAGTGCAATTCTGAAATTTTTTGCTTTTTCCTGCTAATCCTAGCATGATAAAGAAGATTCAAAGAGAGTGAGATGCCAGCTCCTTTCATTCAGTCAGTAGCTTCAAACATTTCTGGACGTTTTTCAATGGCAAAAATCAATGAATATTGTAAATGCACAAACAGTAATATCTCCACATTGCAAGGTGCAATCTGAATTTTTTGCTTTTTCCTGCTAATCCTAGCATGATAAAGAAGATTCAAAGAGAGTGAGATGCCAGCTCCTTTCATTCAGTCAGTAGCTTCAAACATTTCTGGTATATGAAAAACATGTTTTTCAATGGCAAAAATCAATGAATATGGTAATGCACAAACAGTAATATCTCCACATTGCAAGTGCAATTCTGAATTTTTTGCTTTTTCCTGCTAATCCTAGCATGATAAAGAAGATTCAAAGAGAGTGAGATGCCAGCTCCTTTCATTCAGTCAGTAGCTTCAAACATTTTCTGGACGTTTTTCAATGGCAAAAATCAATGAATATTGTAAATGCACAAACAGTAATATCTCCACATTGCAAGGTGCAATTCTGAAATTTTTTGCTTTTTCCTGTTAATCCTAGCATGATAAAGAAGATTCAAAGAGAGTGAGATGCCAGCTCCTTTCATTCAGTCAGTAGCTTCAAACATTTCTGGTATATGAAAAACATGTTTTCAATGGCAAAAATCAATGAATATTGTAAATGCACAAACAGTAATATCTCCACATTGCAAGGTGCAATTCTGAAATTTTTTGCTTTTTCCTGCTAATCCTAGCATGATAAAGAAGATTCAAAGAGAGTGAGATGCCAGCTCCTTTCATTCAGTCAGTAGCTTCAAACATTTCTGGACGTTTTTCAATGGCAAAAATCAATGAATATTGTAAATGCAAACAGTAATATCTCCACCTTGCAAGGTGCAATTCTGAAATTTTTTGCTTTTTCCTGTTAATCCTAGCATAATAAAGAAGATTCAAAGAGAGTGAGATGCCAGCTCCTTTCATTCAGTCAGTAGCTTCAAACATTTCTGGTATATGAAAAACATGTTTTTCAATGGCAAAAATCAATGAATATTGTAAATGCACAAACAGTAATATCTCCACATTGCAAGGTGCAATTCTGAAATTTTTTGCTTTTTCCTGCTAATCCTAGCATGATAAAGAAGATTCAAAGAGAGTGAGATGCCAGCTCCTTTCATTCAGTCAGTAGCTTCAAACATTTCTGGTATATGAAAAACATGTTTTTCAATGGCAAAAATCAATGAATATTGTAAATGCACAAACAGTAATATCTCCACATTGCAAGGTGCAATTCAGAAATTTTTGCTTTTTCCTGCTAATCCTAGCATGATAAAGAAGATTCAAAGAGAGTGAGATGCCAGCTCCTTTCTTTCAGTCAGTAGCTTTCAAACATTTCTGGACGTTTTTCAATGGCAAAAATCAATGAATATTGTAAATGCACAAACAGTAATATCTCCACATTGCAAGGTGCAATTCTGAAATTTTTTGCTTTTTCCTGTTAATCCTAGCATGATAAAGAAGATTCAAAGAGAGTGAGATGCCAGCTCCTTTCATTCAGTCAGTAGCTTCAAACATTTCTGGTATATGAAAAACATGTTTTTCAATGGCAAAAATCAATGAATATTGTAAAATGCACAAACAGTAATATCTCCACATTGCAAGGTGCAATTCTGAAATTTTTTGCTTTTTCCTGCTAATCCTAGCATGATAAAGAAGATTCAAAGAGAGTGAGATGCCAGCTCCTTTCATTCAGTCAGTAGCTTCAAACATTTCTGGACGTTTTTCAATGGCAAAAATCATGAATATTGTAAATGCACAAACAGTAATATCTCCACATTGCAAGTGCAATTCTGAAATTTTTTGCTTTTTCCTGTTAATCCTAGCATGATAAAGAAGATTCAAAGAGAGTGAGATGCCAGCTCCTTTCATTCAGTCAGTAGCTTCAAACATTTCTGGTATATGAAAAACATGTTTTTCAATGGCAAAAATCAATGAATATTGTAAATGCACAAACAGTAATATCTCCACATTGCAAGGTGCAATTCTGAAATTTTTTGCTTTTTCCTGCTAATCCTAGCATGATAAAGAAGATTCAAAGTGAGTGAGATGCCAGCTCCTTTCATTCAGTCAGTAGCTTCAAAACATTTCTGGTATATGGAAAACATGTTTTTCAATGGCAAAAATCAATGAATATTGTAAATGCACAAACAGTAATATCTCCACATTGCAAGGTGCAATTCTGAAATTTTTTGGTTTTTCCTGCTAATCCTAAGCATGATAAAGAAGATTCAAAGAGAGTGAGATGCCAGCTCCCTTTCATTCAGTCAGTAGCTTCAAACATTTCTGGTATATGAAAAACATGTTTTCAATGGCAAAATCAATGAATATTGTAAATGACAAACAGTAATATCTCCACATTGCAAGGTGCAATTCTGAAATTTTTAGCTTTTTCCTGTTAATCCTAGCATGATAAAGATTCAAAGAGAGTGAGATGCCAGCTCCTTCATTCAGTCAGTAGCTTCAAACATTTCTGGACGTTTTTCAATGGCAAAAATCAATGAATATTGTAAATGCACAAACAGTAATATCTCCACATTGCAAGGTGCATTCTGAAATTTTTTGCTTTTCCTGTTAATCCTAGCATGATAAAGAAGATTCAAAGAGAGTGAGATGCCAGCTCCTTTCATTCAGTCAGTAGCTTCAAACATTTCTGGTATATGAAAAACGTTTTTCAATGGCAAAAATCAATGAATATTGTAAATGCACAAACAGTAATATCTCCACATTGCAAGGTGCAATTCTGAAATTTTTTGCTTTTTCCTGCTAATCCTAGCATGATAAAGAAGATTCAAAGAGAGTGAGATGCCAGCTCCTTTCATTCAGTCAGTAGCTTCAAACATTTCTGGACGTTTTTCAATGGCAAAAATCAATGAATATTGTAAATGCACAAACAGTAATATCTCCACATTGCAAGGTGCAATTCTGAAATTTTTTGCTTTTTTCCTGCTAATTCCTAGCATGATTAAAGAAGATTCAAAGAGAGTGAGATGCCAGCTCCTTTCATTCAGTCAGTAGCTTCAACATTTCTGGTATATGAAAAACATGTTT